>NW_011494901.1:4089204-4090147 GCF_000754665.1 Bison bison bison
CCAGAGGATCTTCCCAACCCTGGGATCGAACCTAGGTCTCCTGCATGGCAGGCAGATTCTTTTACCAGCTGAGCCACAAGGGAAGCCCAAGAATACTAGCGTGGGTAGCCTAGCCTATCCCTTCTCCAGTGGATCTTCCTGACCCAGGAATCGAACCAGGGTCTCCTGCATTGCAGGTGGATTCTTTACCAACTGAGCTAACAGGAAAGCCCTATGAATGGAAAACAAAACATTAAAAAATATGCCATACCAAAGGGTTCAGGACATTTTAATATGGAGGGGGAAATGGGGTGGAGGGTGGTTTCCACACCATGCAGCAATTTTGGGAACACCAGCTTAGCGTCCTGCAACTTAATTCTGACACTGTGAACTAGAAGATAGTGTCAGATCCCACCAGTTAGGGCTCAGGCTCCGTCCCACAAGACTGCCCCCACATTGGTGTCAGATAACAACTGAAAGTCCAAGTTGTCACCTGTGCGTCTGGCTCGGAAGCTGCTGCTTAAGGCTCAGAGGTTCCCTTGACCCCCTATTCAGGTTCAATTGATTTGCTAGAGTGACTCACAGAATTCAGGAGGAAACCAGTTTACTTACTAGGTTACTGGTTTATTATAAAAGGATCTGGGACTTCCCTGGTGGCCCAGTGGTTAAGACTCTGAGCTCCCATTGCATAGAGCATGGGTTCCATCCTTGGTTGGGGAACTAAGATCCCACATGCTGCTTGATGTGGCAAAAATAAAACAAAATAATAAAATAAATCTCAGAAGCAGCCAGATTAAAGAGATACATAGGGCAAAGTTATGGGGAAATGCTGAGGACCTTCCCTGAATCTCCATGTGTTCCTCAATCTAGGAGTTCTCCGAACCCCAGCCTTCTGGGGTTTTATGTAAGACTTTATTACCTAGGTAGGAATGTTTAAGTCATTGCCCATTGGCCTTTTTTTTTT
>NW_011494901.1:4090247-4096907 GCF_000754665.1 Bison bison bison
CTTCCCGCCGCCGCCGCCGCCGCGGCCCAAGTACGACTCGCGGATGATCGACCTGTGTAACGTGGGCTTCCAGTTCTACCGCAGCCTGGAGCACCTGGGCGGCAAGGCCGTCAAGCAGGAGCCCGTGAAGCCCAGCGCCGTGTGGCCTGCGCCCGCGGCCCCTCCGTTCCTGCCCGCGCCCTACCCCTACTACCCCAAGGTGGCCCCGGGCCTCGTGTTCCCCTTCTTCGTGCCCTCGGCCTCACCCTTCCCCTTCAGCCGGCACACCTTCCTGCCCAAGCGGCCGCCGGAGCCGCCGCTGCCCCGCAAAGCCGAGCCGCCCGAGAGCGAGGAGACCAAGCAGAAGGTGGAGCGAGTGGACGTGAACGTGCAGATCGACGACAGCTACTACGTGGACGTGGGCGGCGCGCAGAAGCGCTGGCAGTGCCCCACCTGCGAGAAGTCCTACACCTCCAAGTATAACCTGGTGACCCACATCCTGGGTCACAGCGGCATCAAGCCGCACGCCTGCAGCCGCTGCGGGAAGCTCTTTAAGCAGCTGAGCCACCTGCACACCCACATGCTGACGCACCAGGGCACCCGGCCTCACAAGTGCCAGGTGTGCCACAAGGCCTTCACGCAGACCAGCCACCTGAAGCGCCACATGATGCAGCACAGCGAGGTGAAGCCGCACAACTGCCGCGTCTGCGGCCGGGGCTTCGCCTACCCCAGCGAGCTCAAGGCCCACGAGGCCAAGCACGCCAGCGGGCGGGAAAACATCTGCGTGGAGTGCGGCCTCGACTTCCCTACCCTGGCCCAGCTGAAGAGGCACCTCACCACGCACCGGGGCCCCATCCAATACAACTGCTCCGAATGCGACAAGACCTTCCAGTACCCCAGCCAGCTGCAGAACCACATGATGAAGCACAAGGACATCCGGCCCTACATCTGCTCCGAGTGTGGCATGGAGTTCGTGCAGCCACACCACCTCAAGCAGCACTCCCTCACCCACAAGGTACTGAGGGGCTCCCTGCCAGGGGCGGGGCTCCCGGCCAGGGGCGGGGCTGGCCCGTCTTTGGAGGAGAGGACCCAGGAGCCCTGCGTGGCTCCCCACCCCTAACACGTGTAGAGCCCTAATGTTCTTCTTCACCTTGAAATGGGAGAGAATGAGGAGCCCAGCCATCAAGCCCTTTCCCATCTAGACTTCTAGAGTCTCAGGTGGGCCGGAAAAGAAATAATGCGGTTTGGAGAGGAGGGTGAGGAAAGATGAACGACACATCACAGCGGGTCCTTGTGCTGTTACTTAGCCTTCCAGATTTCCTAAGATTTCATGTTTGGAAACTTCATCCAGGGCACTAGCATGAGTGTGTCATCAGTCCCAACGACCCAAGACCAGCTTTGCACCTGGGATACACTAGTCAGAGCCTTCTAGAAAACTCTGGAAAGTTCTCTTGGTCTTTTTCTGCTGAATCTGTGGCTACCTCTTGGTTTAGTTTCTCCTTTCAGCTGCTTCATTTACAGGTGACTCTGCGGGGAGCAGAGTCTTGGCCTGGGTCCAGCAGGATCCGTGCTTCCCCCCCGAGCTTCTGCCAGGTGGTTGCAGTGCTCTCTGATTTGTATTATAGGAGGCATGAGTGCATTCTTCCCTTCCCCTGTCTCAGATATTCAAGGAGAAATATAGGCCCATATGTCTGCCTTGAGCCTAGTTTGCAGCCAAAGCCCTAGAGTCTCTCAGGATGAACTAAAACAAGTCCCTGGTGTGTCCCTGAAATCTTACCCAGCTAAGCTAACTTAGGTCAACTTTGAGCTTCCAAGAGGGGAAGTTTGCCCCACTGACCTCTACTCTATCACCTTGACTTCAAGTGGTTTTATTGGCAGAAGAGACTTCTAGCGAGCCAGAGTTGCTAAAACAATCTTTCATTCTGAAAGGTCAGTGGAGGACTTTGCCCAGCCAAAATAACATTTCTGCTCTGGCTTTGTGGGTTTCATCTGATCGGTTAAGACCAAACAAGACAAAATGTGTAGCTGCCTTGGCTCTGCACAAACAGCTGCCCTGCAAAAGGCTCCTTAGAAACCCCCAGAGAGGAGGTGCCTGCCTAGTGAAGGAGCCATCATCAAAAAGCCTGAACTGAGAGGCAGCGGCCAGAGGGACTGTGTGCTGATTTCAGGGATTCCTATGTGTGTGGAAAAGGAATCAGATACATTGTAGAATGTATGAAACTTCTGTAAGATTGTTCCTATACTTGAATATATGATCTAGTTATCATCTCGATCACAACCAAGTATAGGAATAATCTTGAGAATAAAGATACTGAAGTAAATTTTAAAACTCATTAAGAAAATAGTTTTTGTTAATAATTTTAAACTCACTGTTTGAGTATGCAACACATTTTAAAAATTCATCTTCTTAGGAGGACATTAAAATTTAGATCTCTCCATTAGCATAAATCCTTTCTCGTCTGCAGTCACCTAGAGTAGACAGTATTCCAGTTAGGAAGAGCCCAGCACTCCATTTGAGCGCTTCATCTAGAAAGGCTGAGGGACCCAACTAAGATTATGCAGTCAGTAAATGGCTAGGCAGGGACCCTAACTCCCACCCTTTAGTGCCAGGGGCTCACCAAAATTGAGGAGTGGTACTTTCTTGTACCATGTCCCAAATTAAAGAAATGGAAATATAGGCAGAGAGAACCTTGAAACAACTCCCCGCCCTAGTCCCTATGAATGAATACCAGGCCATATGGGTTTTATAAGGTACAGTTGTTAGCTAAAGACTTGTCTAAACCTGTAATAACCCTAGTTTTATTACCATGGATCACTACGTTTTCCTCCCCAAAAGTCATTCTGGGTCAAAATGTCTTGCAGCAGCCGTTTCAGGGAAGCACTGGTCGGCCAGGATTAGGTAATATTCTACTCACGCCGTGAGTGAGTCCCTAGCCATGCTTCAGTCGAGGGCGTTGACGCTAAAGTATTCAAACACTTCTCCACAAACAGCAGGGAAACTAGAAAATCTTCTTTCCTGTTTTCTAATCGAGAAAGCTATCCTCTGCCAAATTTCTCTGTCGGCAGAAGCTGGCTTGGAGGAGCTTCATAGTCAAATCACACCGAGGCCACCATGGCCTGCAGGAACCCAGGGTACCGTCTCAAGAGGTCATTATCAAGCTGTGATTTTTTTGAAGTGTGGATCTGTTTGTTTTTGAATTTTCATGTCCTTTAATGAGAACTCAAGAGAACGTTGGTTTTCATACGGGAAATGATATTATAAGTTTAGGAGGTTTTGTTTTTTCATTATCGTGAAAGCTGAATTAGAGACTCATTTTACATAACATTCTGCAGTGCTCTTACCCAAATCCTATTAATCCACGAGAGCTGTTACTGCAGAATTAACCCCAAGCAAGCATCAGGAACAACAGAAGCAATAGCTGTCTTTTCCTCTAACCGTCTGGCTAGTTCATGGTTTTCAGAAGAAAATAAAAGATTATGTAATCAACACTTTTTAAGAAAATAGTTATTTGACAAGGCTACAGCCATACTATTTGGAACTCAACATCTGTCACTAAATTCTTGGTGGATTTATGTGTCAGAGAGAAAAGCAAAGACTGCTGTCCTGATGGCAGTCTGTACCTGCTCACCATGGTTCTTTTGAATCTTGCCTCCTTCCAGGGCGTGAAGGAGCACAAATGTGGGATCTGCGGGCGGGAGTTCACGCTGCTGGCCAACATGAAGAGACACGTGCTGATCCACACCAACATCCGTGCCTACCAGTGTCACCTCTGCTACAAGAGCTTTGTGCAGAAACAGACCCTCAAGGCACACATGATTGTCCACTCGGACGTGAAGCCCTTCAAATGCAAGGTGAGCAGGGGGCCTGAGGGAATGCGGAGAGGAAGGGCTCAGCGCGTGTGCGTGGTCAGTGGTGGTCGACTCTTTGCAACCCTGTGCCCTGTAGCCCGTCAGGCTCCTCTGTCCATGGAATTTTTCAGGCAAGAATACTGGAGCAGGTTGCCATTTCCTACTCCAGGGTATCTTCCTGATCCAGGGATCACACCCACATCTTTTGAGTCTCCTGCAATGGCAGGCAGATTCTGTACCCCTGAGCTACCTGGAAATCCCGGGAGAGCTCAGAGGGCTCTGCAAATGCGGGGGGAAAAGTCTCCAGGGAACCTTGTCCTCAGTCTCCTCAGAAGGGCCTCTGAGGCTCAGCGTATGTCTGCGGCCAGACCCAGGCCATCTGCTGTGTCTCCACCACAGCTGTGCTCAGCTGTGCCCCAGGAGATGCCCTGCTTGTCTCCCTGTGGAATCGGTCAGTGTGCAGGGCCTGGAAGCAGCCAGACCCGGGAGAGCTGAGGGTGGAAAATCCGTTTGGAGATGAGGTTTTTACAGGATGAAGGTGATGTGGAGGGCTCCTGTTCTAGAAGGCAGCAACCAGGTGCAGCCCTCTTCCCCTGACAAGCCAGAGACAACACAGAGAAGTCAGAGAAGCTTCCAGCCCTGTCTGCTTCCCTTCCCCTATGCCACCCCCGCTCCCGCCCTCCTGACACTTGGACTGAGCAGTGTAATTTGAGGGTAGGTCTCCTGGAGGGGATGAAAGAGGTTTAAAGGTTAACCTCTCCTGTGACCTCGGAAATGCTTGCTTGGGCAGAGGAACAACTGAATGCTTCTTGTTTATTCCTGAGTACCGTGGAGCATCTTTGTTACCGTCCCTGTGTCGCATTACCTTGGTGGGGTTTTTATTTTGTGTGCTGAGATAAAGTGTGAGCTGGAGACTTGTCAAGCCTAAGGCACTGGCGGGCGCTGCTCAGCAGTGCTCGGGGTGTCCAGGCTGCCCCGTCTTCCCATGTTGTTCCCACTCCTCAGGAGGAGAAATCTCGCTTAGGGTTGGATAGTTTGACTCAAGGAAGGTACTGACAAGTGACCCCACAGCCATGAAGGGAGGGCTGAGGGAAATCACGGAGTTCAGATATCATTAGAGCCTTTCTGTTTGAAGTGGCTGTTCCTTCTGTGCTGTGTGTCTGACAGAGTCCCAGTGACTTTCTCTGTCGATCCCTGTTTCTGGAGTAGGGTTCCCTGCTTCCAGGGGCTGTTGCTGCCTTCATCCCTCCGCAGTATGTACCCCCACTTGAAGGAACCCCCTGTGAAGCTGACTTCTTTCCTGTGCTGGCCCCTCCTGGACGGGGTGAGAGGGGTCAGGAGCCAGAGCTTCCCTAGACCTGGTGGGCATTCTCCGGAGGTAGGGGAGGGAGGGGTCTCCCTCCAGCCCTTTTCCTGCCACCCACTTGTGTTTCCCCTGCTCTCCTTCAAGTTCCCAGTGGTTTGAAAGTCAGTTTATGTCCATCTGGAGTGATCTGAGCTGAAAGGGGAGGAAGCTGTATGCAGAACGGTGTACATAATTTGCAGGGCCTGGTGCAAAGTGAAGATGGGGGCCCCTACTTCAGATGTTATTCACAATTTCAAGATGATGAAAGCAGAGCATTACACCAGACCCAGGACCCTTCTGAATTCAGGGCCCCATGTGATCACACGGGGCTCACACTCATGAAGCCGGGCCCAGCTGCACGAGCCTGTGGATGCCACAGACCAGCTCTTGTCTCCCTTTAGACATGCCTTGGGTTCCTTCCCACCTCACTGAGTCTCTTGAACCCTTCACTTTTTTTTTTTAGATTAAAAATTTTTTTTTCTGGTCATGCCATGCAGCATGTGGGATCTTAGTTCCCTGATCAGGGATAGAACCCCTCGTCCCTGCATTGGAAGTGTGGAGTCTTAACCACTGGACCACCAGGGAACTCCCAAACCCTTCACTTTTCACAGAGCTGTTCCCACCCTCCTGGGGTTTACTGTCCGCTACAGTAGAGGTGCCATCAGGGGCTCATTGCCCCTCTTCGTTCCTTGTACCTCTCTTCATTTCTTGTGCTGAGTTTACTCTTGAGCTTCAAGGAGGAACTGTATTTTTATCTGCTGGTGGCGGAACACACGAAGTTGTTAAAATATGCAGGCGCCATTGCATGGTTTGCAGTCCCCTAAAAATCCATGTTCATGCAGCCCAACCCCCTCCCACTTCACCAGTTCAGGGCCAGCTGTAGCGGTTAAACCAGCAAATGTCTCTGAAATGGAGGGATATGATAAAGCAGAGCCAACTCAGGAAAAGGGCTTGCAGGCTATGTGTGATTTGGGGGCACAGAGGCAGTTCTGTTTCTGTACCTCAAGGGCCTCAGAGGGGCGCAGAGGATCTTGGACCAAGGGTCCCTGAGAATTCAGACGGTTCTCCCTGGTACCAGGGCACAGAAGACCGGACTCGATGGGGCCAGGGATGCAGTGAGCCAGGCCTCACTCACCCTGACGGTACAGCGCCACACGAGCTTCAAGGGTATCAGCTGGTCAGCTGAGAAGCCCAGTCGGACCGCTCCTTGACGGTGGATAAGGCTCCAGATATCTGCTCCAGATATCTACGTGATAAAATCCCATAAGAGAGGGGCTTGAAGCATGAAGTGCCAGCTCCTATATGAGGCAATGGAACTTTTCAGTGGGAGGTGGGCTTGGCCATCTGCAAAGGTCACTTCTTTCTGGTGAGCGGGTCCTCCAAGGAGACCACAGGGGGTTGGAGGCTGCCTGGAAGGGAGTGTCAGTCATTTAAACAGAAAGGCCTGGATGTCAGAGTGTATGTTCGTCCAACTTAGGTGGCCCTTC
>NW_011494901.1:4097007-4107080 GCF_000754665.1 Bison bison bison
GACACAAGATCGGGTGTGAGTCGCCTCATCTAGAGCGTGCACCTCCCGACAAGGGCGGACGCGCTGCCAGGCTCTCCCTCGCTTTGTCCGCGCCTCCCTGCCAAGCGCCGCCTGCTTGGTGTCTGCATACCTTCACTCTCTTGAATCTCAAAGGAATTTCAGAGCATGTCTGAGCACGTCTGAACGTACAGATTATGTAATGAGGGCATGTCTGTGTGTCTGTAGACTGGTTCCAGACACCACAATGGGATGGGCCACCTCCAGATGGTGTCCTGTGACTTTGCTTCTTATTCATGTCATGCTGGACTCTTGGAAATCTGGTCCTGGGTGGGGTTTCTTCGGGTCTGGGAGTTGGGAGAGGAACAGAAGGCCATTTGCTCATTGCCATGCAAGTCACACCGCTCTGAGAGGAGCGGCTGGCCGGCTGCATAGTGATGCTGGAGCATAGGCCTGGACAACTAAACCTGACCTTTATCATCGGGAAGGGTATTTCCCTTTATGTGATTGACATGGCTGGAAGAAAAGAGGCAGAGCTTGCTCCAGCCATACTCCAAGAGTTTACTCTTATCTGTTGTTGTTCAGTCGCTCGGTCATGTCTGACTCTTTGTGACCCCAGAGACTGTAGCCCACCAGGCTCCTCTGTCCGTGGGGTTTCCCAGGTGAGAATACTGGAGTGGGTCGCCATGCTCTCCTCCAGGGGATCTTCCCAACCCAGGGATTGAACCCACATCTCCTGCTTTGGAAGGTGGATTCTTTGCCACTGAGCCACCTGGGGAAGCCCTGACTCCATCTCCTTTACCCCAAAACTTGCAAAAAAAAGGTGTGGGGAAGAGTCTTTAAGTAACAGATTCTAATTTCCTGGGATTCTTACCGCTAAAAATCCTTCCTAACATCAATCCCTCCTACTGTGGTCACATGAACTGATTCTCCCTGGCCCTGGCTCAGTGGAAACAGCTGTCCACAGCAAGCAGAAACATTTGTTTAGTGCGGGATTAAGCATTAACAATAGGATGGAAAATTGGAGGAGAGGAAAGGTTTCCATTTAGTTTCTTTTTTTTTTTTTCTTATGAAAAGTTACTGCCCTTCTGGGTTCTTTTGCTGTTGGCTCAACTTATGGACTCCTTGCTTCTTGGAGCCAGCTGGAGCTTCTCCAGAGACCTGTGCCTGTAGACTTAAGCCATGTTTCAGAAATATGCTTCCCAGATTCTGCGTAAGCACGAAGGACTTGATTTGGATGCTATCCTTGTAGCGGCCACGCTCCATAATAGCAAAGAACCAGCTGCCGTCTTTGGGAAACCTGTCCAGGAAAAGCAGTCATCCAGAATTTCCGGGACAAATTCTCCTTTGAGATGGGTGAAGCTGGGAGCTGCCTATGTTATGAATCACCAGGTCATCTGCAGCCTGCCAGAAGCAGAGGGCTGAAGGCCGAGGGAAGAACAGATAGAAAAGGATGAGTTCTCCCTGAAAAGGGTCCCCACTGCCTCTGCCAACTTGGCTCCATCTCCCCCTCAAGCTCTCAGATGCTCCAACCCAGTAGGGACTTGTAGGCACCCAGTGCTTGGGATCAGGGTTCTCAGGCTGGCATTGAGGGGGTTAAGGCAGTGACCAGATAGCAGCCTTTTGGCAGCAAAGCCCTCCTCAGCAGAAGGAAGGATATAGCTGTATGAACTGCCTGCTTAACAATGCCTCGCATGTCCCCAGGGGCCCGCCTGCAAATAGATTTCATCTTGCTTTCTCTTGTACTTTTCAAAGCTTCCTGTTTTCTCACGGTCCTTTTGGACAGTTTACAGTCTCTCTCTCCCTCCCTCCCTCTCTCTCCCTTTGAGGAAAGGAACACCCTTCTTATTAAAAGAGAGAGAGAGAGAAGGATGTAAGGGAAGGGCAGCTTAATGGAGGCCATTCTCCGGGGCTGCAAGCTGCTGCTCTTTGACCTTTCCTCTCAGAGCAGGGAAACAGGCTTCCTGGAGCATCGCAGTCTCAGTTGTGTGCCTCTGCGTGTCTGGTGGGCCTCTGGCGACCGGCCCAGTGGCTGCCCACTGCCATGGCCCTGCCTCTGTGCACAGCGGCTTCCCTGTGACTCCGCTGTCAGCACTGTCACTGGGACTCGCGGGAAGTTGCCTGGACCGAGGAGGGACTGGGCGCCAGGAGGCGGAGTTAGGAGCTTCTATGCCGAGAAGGGGACAGGGCACCTGCTCGCTGTTTAAAGGGCTGATGGAGGGTCAGGGAGCCAGGTGATAGGCTCCCCAGAGCCTGCAATCTAGGGTGAACCTTCTCTCCCCATCCACATTTCCCAGGGCTGCGTGAGCCACACCTGCTTCCATTTCTATGATGCCTCAGGTAACCTGGCAGCTGTTTACTCAAAGGATTCTTCACTTGTTCCTTCCTTAGTGGGCCTTCCACGTAATTTGGTTTTAAAAGACAGCACCCTTATCCTCAAAGAACTTAACCATTTCTGGAAGGCGAAATGTACGTGATAGTGGCAGTAATGAGCTAATATTTATCGAGCGCTTACAATTTGCTAAGCCCTTTACCTGGACCAAGAGCTCGCATGGGATACTGTGATTACCATGGACATTTTACAGAAGAGAAAATGGAGCAAATTCTGTATCGCTCTGGGGTTTCACTATTGTCTCTCTGCTCTGCTGTCTATTACACTTTGAGATCCACTTCCCTTTTTTAAAGTAGGTTTAAAGGTGGGTATAGGTGGAAAAGCTGATATTTAATGTCACAGGCACACTAATACTGCTCATTAGAGCAACTGAGAGTTAAGGAGGGCTGGACTGGTTGAGACGACCACCTGCAAGATGAAATCTGACTCCTCATCACTCCAGCAGCTTCCTGTATCAACACCTATCCTGGCTTTAATTTCCGCAGACCTCGGCAGGAGGCGATTCAGCAAGTCTTCACTTGGGCAGGCTCTGCACCTCACGTCTTGTGACTTAAGGGGGCTGTGTATATGACTGCTTTCCAGGAGAAGCTAGAGTTTGGATGCTCCCCCACAACCCTTCTCCCTGTCCACCTAGCTCCTCTCCTCCACTACAGTGATTCTGCTTAGAGCTCACACCAAACCCCACCTGAAGGCACCATCTTTAATTGACACAATCCTCTTTTTCTGGCCTCTCTTCACCAATTGGTACTGAAAGGCCTCTCCAACTTTCACAGACACAGAAAATCTCCATATATTTGTGTGTTGTCATGTGAGGATGATCCTCTAAGAAGGATGACAAGGCCAGGTGTTCTGGATAAGAACCCAAGGGCTCCGTGGAAGGGCCAGAGGCTGAGAGGAAGAAGCTAAGGGTACCTACCACTGAGATGTGAATGGTATTCAGATACTTCAAGTCCTGAGTTAACTGCTTCTATCTTTCTGCCACTGAGGATTTTGGTTTGCAAACTAGTGTGAATAGCTTTAGTGGTAACAAGAGAGAGAGTTAGTGATGGCTGCTTTGTGGAACTTTTGCATGAGGAAGTCATATTTTCCCTGACTTGGTTGTTTATTTCCTAACCATACACTTAGACATTCATTAAATGTTATTATATATGTAGCCTTGTGCTGAATTACTGGGGTTGGCCACACAGAGAAGGAAGGTGGCTACATTTCGGAATACCAGAAATGGTATTTTATTTGAGGACAAATAAAATATTATTTGTCCTCAAAATATTATTTATTTTATTTGAGGACACTTTTAGTGTCCTCAAAATTTTCAGAGCTAACACATTATTTCTTATCCCTGGGAAAGCTCTCCATTGGCTACCAGTAAGCTATCATAAACCATAAAAAAATGGTATATAAAACCATGGTATATTAAAAATATAAAAATTTTATAAACCATGGTGTATAAAAATTAAGTTTTATCAACAACAACAAAATTTGTCTCCTTTACCAATCACACATAAAATATATAGCTGATGAGTCATGTCCCACAGCGGATCTTCTTCCCTGAGGCTATAAACCTTGACTTCAGGAGACAATCAGTTCAGTTCAGTCGCTCAGTCATGTCTTTGCAACCCTATGAACCGCAGCATGCCAGGCCTCTCTGTCCATCACCAACTTCTGGAGTTTACCCAAACTCATGTCCACTGAGTTGGTGATGCCATCCAACCGTCTTATCCTCTGTTGTCCCCTTCTCCTCCTGCCTTCAGTCTTTCCCAGCATCAGGGTCTTTTCAAATGAATCAGCTGTTCACAAAGTATTGGAGTTTCAGCTTCAACATCAGTCCTTCCAGTGAACACCCAGGACTGATCTCCTTTAGGATGGACTGGTTGGATCTCCTTGCAGTCCAAGGGACTCTCAAGAGTCTTCTCCAACACCACAGTTCAAAAGCATCAATTCTTCAGGACTCAGCTTTCTTCATGGTGCAACTCTCACATCCATACATGACTGCTGGAAAAACCATAGCCTTCACTAGATGGACCTTTGTTGGCAAAGTAATGTCTCTGCTTTTTAATATTCTGTCTATGTTGGTCATAACTTTGTTTCCAAGGAGTAAGTGTCTTTTAATTTCATGGCTGCAATCACCATCTGCAGTGATTTTGGAGCCCCCACAAAATAAAGTCTGACACTGTTTCCACTGTTTCCCCATCTATTTCCCATGAAGTGATGGGACTAGATGCCATGATCTTAGTTTTCTGAATGTTGAGCTTTAAGCCAACTTTTTCACTCTCCTCTTTCACTTTCATCAAGAGGCTCTTTAGTTCCTCTTCACTTTCTGCCATAAGGGTGGTATTATCTGCATATCTGAGGTTATTGATGTTTCTCCCAGCAATCTTGATTCCAGCTTGTGCTTCCTCCAGCCCAGCGTTTCTCATGATGTACTCTGCATATAAGTTAAATAGGCAGGGTGACAATATGCAGCCTGGACGGACTCCTTTTCCTGTTTGGAACCAGTCTGTTGTTCCATGTCCAGTTCTAACTGTTGCTTCCTGACCTGCATACAGGTTTCTCAAGAGGCAGGTCAGGTGGTCTGGTGTTCCCATCTCCTTCAGAATTTTCCACAGTTTATTGTGATCCACACAGTCAAAGGCTTTGGCATGGTCAATAAAGCAGAAATAGATGTTTTTCTGGAACTCTCTTGCTTTTTCGATGATTGGAGACAATATCATTTATTAAAATGATAAAACATCCTTTTGTCCCCGTGTACCACTAAAATGACCCAGAAAGTTCAGAACTGAATGAATTGATCTAGAAAAGCATGAGTATAGAAAATACGCCCTCAGCTATGATGATCATAAAAGGTTGCTTGTCCAAAACTGAGGAAGAATCTGGCAGTAGCCCTCATGCTGTGTGCACGCCTGTGTGTGTTGGGTGGAGGTGGGCTATCATATGAGGGGCAGAGGGGCTGTGGCCACAGGCAGGTGAATTGCTCTAACCCCAGAGTCACAGCAGTTGCAGTAGCAATAAGCTGTGGGTCATTATCACAATAGTAATAGTTCCCTTGTCTGTAGTGTTAAGGATGATGAAATGTCTGAAAATAATAAAGAGACTATTCTTGTGCCACAACAAAAACAAAAGGCACTCCACATATTCTTCAAGATTAGGTTCAAATTTTGTCTCCTTTATAAAACCTTTTCAGACCAATCCAGCTTCTAATACCTCAGCAACCAGAGATGATAACTAAAAGTGGAATATCAGCCTCCATGAAGCCATTGAAGGAAGAAGGCACCCATTTATTCCTTCAGTTCTCTCTGTCCTGCCTGTAATACCACCAGACCCATCCAGGCTTGGACAAGTGCAGTAGCTTAATTGATCTTCCAGACCCTAGCCCCTCTCTCCCTGCATCTCTTGTGCTTATCTCCCCATGGCTCTTGCTCTTTTCAGACCTGCTTAATGTGCCTCACCCCTTCACTCACTCAGCAGAGGCTTAATAAGGACCTATCATGTGTCAGCCTGATGCTAGGCAGGGATTATAACAAAAAGGCAGGCAGAGCCTTTAGAGATGCCTCTGTCTAATGAAGGGCTGTTCAGCTCAGCAACTTCAACAGCAGCATTGTTCCAAATAGTCAGGAACTATCCCGTGAACCAAATGAGAGACATCTTTTCTAAGATGACCCATGACTGGAAATACCTAGTCTAGAATCTCTAGATACATTTTTCTTCTTAGCCAGGGCAGAGAACTGAAACTAAGCTTATAAAGAAAACTCCATCAGAACTTTCACATGTGAGCAAAATTGAGCCACAGGCTGATAGATCTTTATGAACTGTCTCTGTTGAGGATAAAAAGAAAGCAAGTGTCCATACTTTTTCTTAAGTTAGACCCACTCTCTCAGCATCTCCCCTCTTGGGCCACCTTTTCCAGATGAATGTGGTGAGGATGCTCTGAACACTGGGTGTGGGGCACCAGCATGCTGCATTCATTCTTGCTAGTAAGGAAGTGGAAAGGGGAAAAGCGCTTAAAACCCCCAAATGTGAATCATTTAAAAATATAGAACCAGCCATTCATTGCCCATGCATAGATTATCTGTGAAAAATCTGCAGTCCCAGGATGGCTTCCTCTTACTGCCCAGTGTTCTGTTAGTCTAAGTGCCCGAGGTCACAGATGTTGGCCAGCTCAGCTCTCACTGCCGTGGCCACCTGAAGACAATATGGTCTGCATTAATAAAAGTTCCACCCAGAGCTCCTCACTGGCGCCGACACCATGTCTCAGTGAGAAAGGAAAACTGGCGTCTGCTTCAGTGGACACCGCACTCCACGCCCTCTCTGCAGGCCCCGCTCACTCTGTTTCTCTACCCTCTGGTGTGGGCCTCGGAGGCTGGGAAGGGAGGAGGGAGAGAGCGTTCCTCCCGTGAACCTGGAGTCCCAGCACAGACAGAGTCCTTCTCGGCATTCCTCACAGCACAGCCGAGCAAGGGCTGGAGCTTCCAAACCCCACTCTGGGGAAGCCTGGGGACAAGAAAAGCAAGGAGAGCACGCACAACAGCTGCTCCTGTCTCCCACCCTCAGCATCTGCACGTCCTGCCTTCAAACAGGCAGTTCTGCTGTTCCCATGGGAGCTAGGGAACCGCTGGTGTGGTCCATCATGTATTTGCAATTTGATGGAAATAGGAATGAGAAGAAAAGAAGTGACTAAAACAGGTTGGCTTTTGGATACCTAGGATGATATTTTCAGTACTTCAAATGTCTACCCAGAGAACAGACACAGTCCTCCCTTTATGCACTGTTCCTTTTAACTCCCCATAGTCAGCAAATTAAAAAAATTAGAGGAGCATTGTTGATACAGTCTAACGGAAGAGTTATGTTGGGGGAAACTGTGTGATACATGCTGACTGATGATATGGTCTCTGGTGTCCAAGGACCTGAGTTCATCATCACAGTTCTAGCACCCATAAGCTGTGTGTGCCCTGGCCAGCCTTTCATCTTAACCCCTCAGTTTGTCCATCCGTAAAATGAGGATGAGAACGGCACCTATCTCATAGGACTCATGTGAGTTAAGTGAAATAGTCCGTGGCAGACTTGGGATAGGGCTTTCCATATTGTAAATACTCCATAAATACTAACCAAGTCATCATATCCTTATCATTATAGTGAAGGATACTTACAGCAATTGCTTTTCAGAGAAGATTTTCTCCTTTTCGAAAGGTTGTGTTCAAAAGAAGCTTCAATAGCTTTGCAGTTTTTACCTTGAGTTTAAAAATTCCTGTACAACAGGAATAAAATCTCATGAATCCATCCCTCCCTGCTCCACCTCTGAGCCTGGGCTCAAGGCAGCCACTCCCTGACTTCCTTGGGGACACTTTATTTGGAAGCAGTTTAAAAATGCCAAGATTCAAACAAAGTAACAGCTCGTCCATCCTCACCCAGGCCTGAGTGTGGTTGTCTGGGCAAGGGTCCCACCCGCGAGTAAACTGTTCTCTTGGTCACTGTCTCGACAGCTTTGTGGGAAGGAATTCAACCGGATGCACAACCTCATGGGCCACATGCACCTGCACTCCGACAGCAAGCCCTTCAAGTGCCTCTACTGCCCCAGCAAGTTCACCCTGAAGGGGAACCTGACTCGCCACATGAAAGTGAAGCACGGGGTCATGGAGCGCGGCCTCCACTCTCAAGGTAATCGCCCTTCCAGGAGCCCTGCGGTGGCCGGGCCCAGCAAGTGACGGAATGGGAGCTGAGCTTGTCTTTAGGGAGCTCTACTCCGGGGGTTATTCCTACATTTAAAAAAGGGAGCATCGTCTTCAAGACCACAGCAGAGTAGCAGGAGCAGGTTGGCAACATAACTGTAGCAAACACAGAGTGAATATCTGGAGGTTGTAAGTGAAAGTGATGTTGGTTAGAGCATCATAATGGTGCCAGTCGGCACCATTCTTCATTCTGTGTTCCAGGCCCTGCAGCGAGTGCTCTGTCTCTGTGAATATTTATAGTAACTCCAGGCTGGAGGAACTTCTATTATCCCCATATTACAGATGGGGAAGCTGAGGCTTTGAAATATTAACCTGACTCAACTGAAAAGTGGCTGACTGAGAATTTGAACGCAGACCTTTCTGACTCTAAAGCCACACTGTATCCTCTTGATCGCACTGCTGTTACGGGGCAGGCCTGCAAGCTCTGTTACGGGGCAGGCCTGCAAGCTCTGTTACGGGGCAGGCCTGCAAGCTCTGCTGGCAGCTGAAGTGTGTCTGGTCTAGGTGTAGGTCTGGCAGGATAGCAGGCTAGGTCTCATCTGCCTGCTCACAATCAGAAACTCACGAGGACAGTTTTCCTGCTTGGAAGGGCTGGTTGGCCACAGGCCAAGCAGGGGCTTCTATCTCCCCCACCGAGTCCTAACTGAACTGATGGAAAGTCCTGCCTCCTGTTATCTTCTCAGTCCCTTTCTTTGCAGGAAAGAGTTAATTTCCAGAAGTACTGAACTCAGTAGGTTGTCCTTCAGTAAACGGGCAGTAAATGCTCTCTGTCCAGTGTGGTGTGCTCCATGCCCTGGCAGACGCCAGGGGAACTGAATCGCCTTGGTTTGCCCTCTGGGAGGTCTGTGTGCGGGGAGAGAAGACACACACATATGTAACTTGCAGTAGCTCGTTAACTGGGCTGATGATCCAAGCACAGGGCAATGCTCTTAGATGTTATTGCTTGTCCCCAGTATTTTCACAAAGTAGACTGTGTTGTTCTCATTTTATGTAAGAGGAGACCATGGTCAAGAGGTGTTATAGAAACTGCTCAAGGTCAAACAGCAAGTTGAATGCAGAATTGAGATTCTAACTCAGGACTTTCTGGCTCAAGCCAGTGCTCACTGCACTGGGTAAAAACACGGGTGGTTTGTTCATATTTGCTGCTCCTCCCCCCTTTACAAAAGATGTGGTCAACTAGGCACCCGTATTCACAAGTAGAATGCATGCATGCATACCCAGCAGGAAGCAAAACGATTGTAGCTTTCAGATTTCTGAAACGCCCTCTGAGTTTTTGATGACTCCTGGGTGACAGAAAATTGATCATCCTAAAACAAGGCGTGGAGTTTGTATAAAAGCCCTGAAAAAATGCTTGTTAAAAACAAAAGCATTTTTTCCCCTTGAGGATGTTCTTTTCCTGAATTATTCTTTGCATCCAGCTATTCTGGATTTTTCCAGAATTAGGTGAAGTTTGCTCAGCCACCACGGCTGGAGACATAGAAGGCAATGAGGAGACAGTGCTCCATCTGACAGTCTGACTCGGTCACCAGAACTTACTCCATGTGGATGCTCACGTCCTAACAGGCACCTAAAGACTGTCATTCTTCTGGAAAAATCAAGAGCATCACTGTATTATCAGAGAGTTGCTTTGAAAGTTTGTAACAGACTTCCGACAGTGTTAATGCTTTCATCTACAAAAGGCTTTGGCATTTCTTCACTCTAGTTTTTGAAATAGCTCAAGAATCATGACCCAGATTAAAAAGATCCTCCCTGTGTCCCTGACAAGAATAAAGCTACAGATAGCTTCATCGCCTGACAACACCGTAAAGTAGGCAGCCCTGGACATTGGCTTCCTCGGTGTGTCCCCAGCTGCTTCTCCTTGGGCACCAGGGTCTGGCCACCCCCTGGCCCTCCCTGCCCTCCTCCTCCTCAGTCATCCCCACCTGTCCTCCAGGCCTGACCGCTGGCCCCCCACGGACGGG
>NW_011494901.1:4107180-4108121 GCF_000754665.1 Bison bison bison
TGGGCAGGGGGCTTCGAACGTCTCACTGGACCTTCCTCTGCCCTGCCAGCTCTGTCCGTGCTTGGGGAGTCCTGGACCCAAATGCAATATCTGGTTTTTTCCCACAATGAAAATATCTTTGTTATTTTTTTCTTATGGTAAAATATGTGTTCACTGTTAAAAGTAAAAAGAAATATATTCGAAGTGAAAAGAAAAATGTAAAAATCACCTCATAGTTACCCATTTTTGAGATTTTGACATATATCCTTCCAGATATTTTTTGATAAAATAGAGGCTGTACTATAAGTATATATATTTTTACTTAAAGTATATAGAGAATACCTTTTATGAGCACTAAGAGGTATCGACATATTATACGCATAGAAGTACCTTCTATACACATAATACCTTGACTGTTCTTTATGGTCTGAGCCACCAGGGAAGCCCCATGGAGGTACTACTATTTATGTAAGCAAACCTCTGTCCTTAGATGGATACGTTGTTTTCACCCATCCTTATACAGTTTGTGCATTTGCCAGACTATATTCATAGTTTAAGTTTTCAGTTGTGTGATTGGCTAAGTCAAAGGTGTGCTTATTTTTAAAGTTTTTCATGCATGTTGCCACAATCCCCTGAAAGGAGTCACACGGATATAGATTCCAGCTGTGACAAGGCCCATCTCTCTACAGGCTTCTGGGGATTTATCTAGTTTTAAAATACAAAATCAAGCTATGCTAACCAGCCCTGGGTTCCACCCAGCGACCCCTTCGGCGGCCTGAACGTGCCTTTGCTCCTGGCAGGTTTTGGAAGGGGGAGAATTGCGCTGGCGCCGACGGCGGGGTCCCTGCGGAGCCTGGAGCAGGAGGAGCCCTTCGACCTGTCCCAGAAGCGCCGGGCCAAGGGGCCAGCCTTCCAGTCCGACGGGGAGAGCGCCCGGGGCAGCTCCTGCCACGAGGAGGAGG
>NW_011494901.1:4108329-4111909 GCF_000754665.1 Bison bison bison
CTCCGGGGGCCCGCCCGCTGAAGAGCCGCGACAGCCTGGGGCCTGAGGGCGGCCCCGAGCGAGAGTTCGCCCGCAGAGACGAGCGGCCTGGCCTCCGGGTCCTGCCGAGCACCCGGAGGGGCCCAGCCTTTTCTGATTACTTGTACTTCAAGCACAGAGATGAGAGTTTAAAAGAATTACTGGAGAGGAAAATGGAAAAACAAGCAGTGCTTTTGGGGATCTAAGTGGACGGTTTAAGAATTACACTTGGAAAATGAGAGCTAGGCAGTGCAGATACAGCTTTCTGCATGAGCTCTCATTTGCTGGAGAGGAGAAGGGCACGAATCTTGACAAAGGGCGCAGACTAAATGAGTAGAGAAGGAAATGCTTCTCAGATCTTGCATTTGGGCCCTTGATTTTTAACACACATGGAGGGCCTTCTTCAATGTTGTTTCATGGATCTCCAGTACAATTAACTGTACATACTCTTCTAGACATCTAATTGTAAGCTGATGCTGAGGTGCTTTTAGAAATTCTATTTTCCATTGACTAACATGGTAAATTTCTTTCTAGTTGCAAAAATATGGTGCTTGACATGTTACTTTATTAATGACTCTTTAGTTGAATTTGTGAAAGTTATATTTTTCCAGATAGATGAAAATGGTAGTAGTGGTATATATTTTTAAAATCTCTTTATTCAATAATCAAAAAAATATCAGAAATGACAGAGGAGGGTGAGTTTTTAAAGAGGATGTTCTTGAGTAGTTGCTGCAGATGTAAGATAAAATTTCAAGAGAATGTGATTAATTTTGATTAAGGAAAAACCAGCAGTGCTTAGATTCCTGCCTGGGTCTGCCTTGTTCAGCTCCCGCTGCCTTCATCAGATATCGCATTGGAGCATATTTTCTGATGGCCCAGCAGTGCTCAGTGTCTGCAGGCTAACCCTGAGTCCTGAGCAGGGCTCCCTCCTGGGGACCTTGCTCCAAGGCCTCATCCTGTGAAACAGCTGCAGGAAGAGTTGGCAGCCTGTGAGCAGTGGATTTGTCAGTGCTGGAGCTGCGGGGCTGGGGGTGGGGGTGGCTGGGGGGAGGAATTCTCCCTGAAATTAAGCTCTAACTTGTTTAGAGTATTGGAATAACCATTGCTAGGAAAGCAGTTGCGGGGCTGTGTTCTCAGTGCTGCCTGCACATTAGAATCATCTCAGTAGTAGTAGTGTTAGCTGCTCGGTTGTGTCCAACTCTTTGCGACCTCACAGACTATAGCCTGCCAGGCTCCTCTGTCCCTGGGATTCTCCAGGCAAGAATATTGGAGTGGGTTGCCATTTTCTTCTCCAGAGGATTTTCCCAATGCAGGAATCAAACCCAGGTCTCCTGCGTTGCAGGTGTATTCTTTACCATCTGAGCTATAGGGAAGTCCCAGAATCATCTCAGGGAGCCTTAAAAAAAAAAATACTAATGCTGGGGCCTGGGCCCCTGAGGCCCTGATTTAATTGGTCTAGAGGGGAGCTCTGGCATTGGTTATTTTCCAAATTGCCCCAGATGACTCTTATGTGTAGCGAGAGTTGAGAAAGATCGACTAGGATAAAATAGTGGCTCCCACGACCCCCTCACAAGGATTCCATAAATATTTCTGCTTCTGGCTTTACTCATTAAGATAGAAAGCAGGAGACCTTGAGATCATTCTGCTGACTTAGGCCTTCTTACCTGTTCTGTCAGAGCCTCACGAGAGGAGGCACACACACACACACACCCCCACACACACACTGTATAAACACACAGTTTTTTTTAATAGGAGATGATGCCTGTGATATTTATGATCACTTAATATGTTTAAAAATACATAGTCAGCCTACAGTGACTGTTTCTTCCTAGATTCGTGAATCATGATTCCAGTGAGTGGTGGTGGCTGTGAAGTGTGATTTGAGCCCAGCAGGTGGGCTTTCCTTAGGCACTGGATTCTGACAGATAAAGCAGTGCTGACCAGATGTCACATACATGTGACTGCCCGTAAGCAGTGACCCTCTGGTACTGTGTCTGAGTTTATGTAAAAACTGCTTCTTGGTAGTTTCAACTCTTATTTGTAGAGCTAGGTACTGTTTATTATTTGCTTCTTCTCCTCCCAAAATTCCCAGTACATTTCATTAGACAGTCTGACCCGTCTCTGACTGTGGGATGCCGTTTTTCTTTTTCTCTTGGTCAGGTGCTTCCCCATCAGCCTCATCCAGTCCTCGTCAGTCACGCACGCACTTTGTCAGCCCCTGATGCGACTCCTCCTGCCACTTTGGTTAGGCTCCTTCCTCCAGCGTTGCCACCACAGCTTGCCAAAGCCGCTTGAGTTCCCTGCAGCCATACTTGCTTGTCTCAGGGTCAGGGCACTTGCAAAGGGGATGGTAAAGGGAGGATCGTGGGTTTCTGCAGTTACCAGAACAACTCTGAGTCAAGAACCTACCCAGAGGATACAAACCTATCCTTCCGAGGGGCCATTTGCTTTCCATTCATCATTTTTAATATAGCTCGTCAGTGCCTCCAATGACGTCACTCGGAGACTGGCAGAGTGGTCTCTGAAGCCTCCAGCTCTCATGGGCCTGTTACATATTCATTCTTTCAGCAGCCAGGTGTTGAGCACCTGCCATAAAGGCTGCAGATTTCAGTTTGTTCTGGGTGTGCCAAACTGGAATAGGAACTAGGAGATCTTGAATAGCAAGTTTATAGACTTTTCCACACAAAAAGAGTCAGGTGGGAGTGTTTGAGGAACAAGTTAATGTTGAGATGGAAAGAGCATGGTCCAGAATGGTGGTTTCCACATTGTGTGTTGAGAAGCAAGAGGTCCTCTTAGGCCTTCTAGAGCTGCTAGAGGAGGAGAAATTCTCAGCCTTCATCCCCACTTCACTCAGAGCAGCTCCAATTCCATCTGTTTTATTTGTTAGACTTCCAAGTAAAATTTCATTTGGAGGAAGAAAAAAGGGTCTAGGAAAAGTAATAAAAAAAATTGTTATGGAATGTATTCTAAAGCCTGTTTTTCATTCTTGACTCTATGAGAGACTTAGATATAATTAGCTATAACCTGCTGATTAATATGCCCTGACCTTTTGAGAACCAAGTCTAAAACCTTGGTTTTGTGTGTGACCAACATCCTGATTTGCCTGGGACAACCTAGGTTTATACCTCTTGTTCCCACTTAGTCACTAAGAGTGTCATCTTAACTCTCAAAAATGTTCCAGTTTGGGTGATGAATTATATGGGCACCCTATGCGTAAGTACAGAGTACAGAGCTAAGGGAAGGGATGGCCAACCTTGCCTAGAGCTGTTAATAATGAGCCAGAACGCAAGCCTGAAAGAGAAGCCATAAGGCCTTTCTCAGAGAACTAAGGGATGAAACCATCCAAGGTCATCAGCACTTCCCCGGCCAGGACAGCATGACATTTATCACGTTATGACACTTTGAAAATAGGTCACTACCAGATGCTTTCCAGGCTTTTGACCGCTGTCTTTGAACCGACCAACTGACCCATCCACTTGGCATATTTTCTGTTAATCTTTTTATTCCAGCCTATGATTACCCCCTTTTGTTGCCTTTCAACTCATTCTCTCTTTTTAAAAAT
>NW_011494901.1:4112009-4189363 GCF_000754665.1 Bison bison bison
TCTCACTGGCCATGAGACTGAGGCTGACCTTCCATGATCTCACAAGGGTATCTGGTATATTTGTATATGAGAAGTTGCGTGAGACAGCCAATGTGCACACTGTATTTATTAAGCCCTGAAGGCATTTAATAAAATATTAACATCGTGTTTTGAATTATGATCTTTGTCTGCTTTGCTGGAACAAAATGTAACAGAGCTAACATTTAAAATCCTTCACATATTTGGACAATATTACACCAAATGTTGATTTTGTACAGAATTCTGGCTTGCTATTTAAAACTAAAACTTGAAGTATGTAACAGCCCAAGTTGTGAATATTGCTTTCTGCCTCAGTGAAAAAGCAGTTTACCTGAAAATAGCATGTAACCTATATTTTGTTAATTTAAACAAATAAAGACATGTTGGAAAAAAACTGAGCTAATCATTTGCGAAACCTGAAATTTTACAAGGAAGCTTCCTTTCTCAGTGTCTCACCCCTGCCCTGAGACCTCCCGGCAGAGCGGTTCCCACCAGGGTGCGTCTTGGCCCCAGGGAGACGTGGGTGATGGATTCTCGCACCAAGCTTCCAAAAACAGATGAATGAACCTCAGCCCATCAGCAGGCAGGTGACGTATTCCGCACCCTCTTCTCTCCTGTTCAGAAGAACTAGTTCTGGAAGGGTGTCATGGGAAAGTGGGAGGCTGGAGGCAGCACTGTGTTGTCCTGTGTCAGGTGCTTTGTGCGGTGTGCGCTGCAGTGGGCAAGAGCACAGACTCTGGTGCCAGGTTCCTGGGCTCAGCGCCCAGCTCTCCCACTTCTAGTCTTTGGGTCCTGAGGCCAGTTTGTGAACTTCTCTCTGTGCCTTAGTCTCCTCATCTGTAAAATGGAACCAGGAACAGCGCCGTCCTCACCAGGTCATTTTGTGGGTTAAACGAGGTAGTACATGAAGACACTCGTGTGCATGGCTCGCAGCATATGCCTCGTAAGACTTAGCTGTTACTATTCACATCAGTGAAGCGGCCAGGAAATGGGACACTCAGCTCCCCCTCTTCAGCAGAGCACCCAGAGCTATGTCAGCATGGGAAGTTGTCCATCTCCGAGGAAGCTTCCCTTTTAAACGTTACTTGCTGTTATGTGCCAAGCGATGTGCCAGGTGCTTTGCACGCTCAACCTCATTTGAACCTCACACAACCCTGATAGGCAGAGGTGGTTGTCTCCACTTTACTGATGAGGAAATGGAGGTTCAGGAGAGGGAAACAACTTGCTCGGAACAGCTTCATCAGCAAGTTCTTCCTTTGCCTGCCAAGCGGATGGCCTGTGGCAGGCTCTCTGGAAGCACATGCTAAGACAGATTTGGGTGCGAGGTGTTTATTAGGGACGAGCACCAGTTAAAAGAAGCACGAGGAAAGGGCACTGAGTAAGAGAGAAGCAGGACTGTGCTGCTCTCATCCGACGTGGCGGGCAGCTGGGGGCAAGGTCCACTCATCCGAGTGGTACCACGCTGGGCAGAGACATTCAGGCCTCGGGGCCCCCCACCCCCACCCCTTGCCCTGTCAACAGAAGCTGCACTCCCAGGAGGAGCCTGACCTCAGGAAGGTGTGACTCTGCACAGGGGCAGACTCTGAGACAGTCAGGGAGCTGGTGGCTAGAGGTGTCTGCTGCCCCACTCCCCACAGCTCAGCACGAGGCCCTCTCTGAAGAGAGACTGGGTGACTGCGTCTGCCACAGCCTACCGCTTGCATCACTCCAATCCACTTCCTCCTGTGCAATCACAGAACACCGCCTCTAGGATTCCAGTGGGCCTCTCTGCCTGAGGAAAAACTAAGAAAAGGGAGATTTGTGGAATAAACTTCAGCCCCGCTGCAGCAATCAGTCTTAGAGACACACTGATGCTCATTTCCTCCTTTCTCCATTACCTGTCTAGATCCATCTCACTGTCAGATACCACCTCTGCCCGGGTCAGGGGCTTTCCATGTAGCGTGGCCCAGACGCTCGTCTCCAAAGGGCCTGACCTTGGTCAAGGTGTTGCTGCAGACTGAGTGCTTTGGTCTCCCTTCTAATTTATATATTGAAACCTTAACCCTAGTGTGATGCTATTTGGAGGTAGGACCCTTGGGAGATAATTGGGTTTAGATAAAGGCATGAGGATAGAACTTCATGATGAGACTAGTGCTAAGACCAGAGTCTTCTCTCTCTCTGCACTGCAAGGATGCAGCAAGGAAGCGACTGTCTGCAAACCAGGAGAAGGGTCCTCACCAGACACAGGAGCTGTGGGCACATGATCTTGGACTTCCCAACCTCCAGAACTGTGAGAAATCAATGTTTGCTGTGTCTGTCAGTCAGTCTGTGATATTTTGTTACAGCAACCCAAATGGACTAAGATAGATGCTCTTCTCAGAATGGGGTTACTGGGTTTGTTCATTTAGAGTCATTGGTGGGGAAGGAAACACCAAGAGAACCCCAGGTGGGTTCCACGCATATTCCTCCCTGACCCCTTACGTGACAACAGCTCTTCTCTCTCCTGATGATCAGGTCTTTTCCCTCTGCCAAGATGGTGACTCCTATGCTTGTCTGCAGGTCCCTGGAGACACGGAATAAAAAGTGCCCAGGTGACAGACATGCTGCTGCTGCTAAGTCGCTTCAGTTGTGTCCAACTCTGTGCGACCCCATAGACGGCAGCCCACCAGGCTCCCCCGTCCCTGGGATTCTCCAGGCAAGAACACTGGAGCGGGTTGCCATTTCCTTCTCCAATGCATGAAAGTGAAAAGTGAAAGTGAAGTCGCTCAGTCGTGTCTGACTCTCAGCGACCCCATGGACTGCAGCCTACCAGGCCCCTCCACCCATGGGATTTTCCAGGCAAGAGTCCTGGAGTGGGGCGCCCTTGCCTTCTCATGGCTTATCATTAAATGGTCCTCTTGCTATGCCACAGGTGGAAGTGTACCCTCTTTGAGTAGGAGCACTTCTAACCTTCCAGAGCCCAGAGTCACAGCAATAAGAAATACTGAGTCCCCCACCATGTCACTACAAGTGAAACCAAGTAGGGCCACTCCTGCTTCCAGCCTTGGTCCCTGCACTCTTTCTGCTGAGAGTATAGGACCATATAAAAGTCTTTGATTCAGTGCATATGCTGGAGGACGACACTCCCTCCTCGTGGAGTATTTCCTCCAAGAAGAGCTCCAGGCAGCTGGCCCCTTCTGGGTGGTGTGTGTGTGATACGACCTGTAGATCCTGTGGTCACGGGCCCATCCCTCACCTCATTTGCTGTAATGTGAATGCTGTGGTCTGATGTTACACTAAGATTCTGTGTCCATAAAACAAACACTCCATAACCATACCACTTGCATAAGCGTGCTGGCTGAGGTCCTACCAGCCGGAAGGGCAGACCTACATATGAAGTATGTGTCTATTCCTGTGAAAAAGTCCTTTCAAATCAAAAGGGACTCAATATAAATAAATAATAAATAATAATATAAGGTCAGCTTCTCACCAAGTGACTAGTTGTGCTTCTTGAGTAATGCTGCCTGCCATATTGGAGCCTCGGCACCATTCTTTGTGGCTGGCATGTTGGATATTCAGCAATAGGTTAGCCTTGGTAAATGGAGTTCACGCTGTTGCACTCATGTGTAGCTTCCATCTGTGCCACTGTGGCCACTTCATATGTGCTTTGTTATACCACTGGACTAGCTGTTGACAGAGGGTTGAAGTCAACTCGCAAGTCAGTTGTCTGCCTGACTTAATCTCTGCCTGACTTTAATATTCTTTCATGGTGAATGCTATCTGATGGGCGTTAGCATGTGATACAAAGACTCTCATACTCTGTGTTCACTCCCATATATCTGTCCACTCTACTCTAAAAGACAATAATAGTGATTATCTACTTCAATTAGAGTGGTCAGAGAGTGACATCTAATTTGAGAACTGAAGGGTAGAAGGGGCCAGCCATGGAAAAGACAGGGGAAGAGCATTTCAGGCAGAGCAGGCAGCATGTGCAAAGGTCTTTGACTGAAGGGAACACGGCCAGGGAAAGGACGGCATGGAGGGCACAGCAGGAGAGGGAGCGTGCTGCAAGGTGAGGCTGGCGTGGAGAGCCTCTGAGCATGGGGATGAAATAATGAGATCTGCGTTTTCTAAAGCTCATTCTGACTATTGTGTGGAGAGTGGGTTGGAAGAAAGCCAGGATGATGCTGGGAGACCATTAAGGGGCAGTTTCAATAGTCTGTGCAAGATAATACTGGCCTGGATTAAAAAGATAGCAAAGAGGAAGTTAGGAACGGATGGTTCTAAGTCTGTCTGGAGGCTCCCCAGGTGGTGCTAGGGTAAAGACGCTGCCTGCCAGGGTAGGAGACATGAGAGACTTGGGTTCGATCCCTGAGTCAGGAAGATCCCCTGGAGGAAGATATGGCAATCCACTGCAGTATTCTCGCCTGGAGAAGCCCCACGGACAGAGGAGCCTAGCGGGCTACAGTCCATGGGTTGCAAAGAGTCGGACATGACTGAGTGACTAACACACACACGTATCTGTTTGGAGGTCCAATTGGCTTGTTCTACCGAAAGCAGATTTTAATTTTAATAGATAAACATACATTTTTCCAAGTAAAAAATAAAATGCCACTTGATATAAAGTTCAGCTCTTTACATAATGATGGAAAGGGTGAATTAGATTTTCATAGCTATCATAAAACCCACGCTCTTTACTCGATTAGCAAGAGAACCTACTTGCCAAATAGTATATGTACAAGTAAGTCCATCTGGTTTCTCTCAGTTTTATTCTGGGTTATGATCAGTGAAGAAGGAAATAGTCAAGACTGAGTGAAGCTTCTCAGACACGGACCCTGGGAAGAAACGGTACCAGTGGAGACAAAGGGGCACAGAGTTAGAACCCAGCAAACCGAGGGCACGAGGGGGAGCCCCAGGACCCCAAGGGGAGGCTCAAGGAGTTCTTATCTCCACAGGCCCTGGGGCCATCTCTGATCCAGCCAGTAAAATAGTACATGTTCCTGATAATGGACTTGCACGGTCAAAGAACAGTTCATCATCTCTACCATATTTATTAACTAAATGCACTCCAAACACATTTTCATTTTAAACTATTCAATTCTCAAAGGGTGACAGTCCAGTTGTCTGGAAAATTTTATCCAGTGCACACATTACTTTGCAACAGTACAGAATAAATAAGATGTTGTCACATTTTAAGTCCCAAAGTGAATTGGTCCATGGCACCACAGAAAGCACCTTAAGAAGAAATAAGAAACAAAAACATGTAGTAGGAGACTGCCCCTACCCTTAAGGAACACACAATGCTTACAGGCCTATGGAGGCTGGCAGGAACACAGCTCAGGGCCTTTCAAATCTCCTTACTCCAAACCTCCAAAGCTTTAAAGCTAAAAACTGTCCTCCCTGTAAAAACCCAGGTGGGAAGACAGCCTGGTTCCCTGAAGCACCAGGGTACTTCATTTTCTGCAGAGCAGACCTGAGCCAAGAGTAACTTCCAGTCCCATTATGAACTTGCTCTGCAAGCGGAGGAAGACGAGCTCATTTGAGAGCTGGGGAGTGACCCTTATAGGGTCCCCAGGGACCCAGTATCAGTGGCGCTCACTGCTTCCTCTTCCCTGGATGCAACAATATATTAAGAGAGAAAAAAAGGAGGTTGGCTCTTTTCATGATTTTCCTTTTTCATTTTTGTTGAAAATGGAACTGTGTTCTCTTGATCCTTCAAACAAATGGAGGGGAAGTGGAAGCCCAAGGGTTTCTCTTAGGTTCCCCGGAGAGGGTGTCTATGTTTGTAGTGCGATGTGGGAAACGTCCTTGTGTATCTGCTGCATTGTCACGTCGTACCAGAGTGATTTGCAGTAGGAAGTGTGGGATGAATACAATTTCTGTGCAAGAGAAAGTGATGGAGCCACGCTCTTTGAATCAAAGATCTCAATTTGCCCTTCATCTCCAAGACGTGCTTCCCCTGACCTCCGCCTCCCATCTTTATTAGATGATGAAAGAAACACAAGAACACTCTCTGAACTTGACCCAAACAGTAAGTCCAGCCAGAAGTCCTTGTTATTCAGAATGCACTTGGGCAGGGAGGGGAAAAAGAGGACATGCCAGAGATCACAGAGGCCACGTGAAGGAGGCATATGAAAGTTGCTGGCATCGCACCTGAAGAATCATTTCAAATTGATGTTTGAAGTATGCACTGCAAGTCTCTTCCCTGGGAAGATCTTAACAAACAAATGGCCTTTGGAAGAAAAATGGAGAGATACATTAAGAGACATCCAAAGACGTTACAAGGATATTTCATTCATTTTCACAATTCATCACTTTGAGCATGCTGCCAAACAATTTTGTTTCTTCTTCTAGAAAGTAGTTGTAATGAAGCTGGTCTCCAGCCTGTGTCAGATGAGGGAATAGATGAGGTAAAACTTATCAATCATTCTGGACTTGCAGACACAATGGCTGTGCATTTGCATTGTTGAAGGGCAGTTTTCCCTTCCAACCTGTAGCAAGCCCAGTGAGGAAAACAGCGTCACTAAGAGTGGCAGATTATCCAAGTCAGAGTAACATTTAAGATCCTTAGCTGTGGTTTTGCAAAACTGGATATACTGAAGCTTGAGTCATCTACCTCTTCTCACTCCTTAAAAACCACCTGAAAATAAAAGAAATATGAAATCCCCAGCAATAACCACATCTTTACAGGAAGAAAAAGCAAAACAAGATTATTTGGAGCCTTAATTGACAATGTCATCCTCCCAGGGACATGCGATAAACCTTCACCAAATATGACGATGCATCTGGGAAGCAAGCACTGCAAGCAAGAAGTCACTCTGAGTGCCTGTCGGGAGAACACAGGTGATTTTGTGGATTTCAAAGGACTTGTATTTCCAGAAGCTGTGTGTGCCTCCGTGATGCTAATCCTTTTACCTTCCTGCAGGGACACTACACCTTTGATCTCAGGCTTATCTAATCAAACACTCTCCTTATTCAGGCTGTTTGCTCTCTGAGCCAAGGGCTTGGCCACCCCTGCACAAACTCCAGCAGGTTTTTAGACAGACTTGAGACTGCATGTGTCCACCATCTCTGCTTCTCCTTGGACTACTGTAAGAAGGGTATAAAATTAGCACCTGAACTTACCAGGAAGATCCTTCAAGAGGATCTGTACAAAATGCTACTATTCAAAAACATGCATCTTTCCATTATGCTTAAAACTCTGTGGAGTAGGAAGGGGCTCCCAGGAGAGCAGTGTGAGTATCCCAGTGAAATCTCACTCCTAGAGAGACATTTATTCAACTGGTAAAAAGTAGCGAAAATAACCATTCAAAAAACTTTGGAAATTAGCCAAAAACCTTACAATTTAAGAAACCATAGACTTCTCTAGCAGTCCAGTGGTTAAGACCCCGAGTTTCCCCTGCAGAGGGTGCAAATTCAATCCTGGTCAGGGAACTAAGACCCC
Source organism: Bison bison bison (assembly GCF_000754665.1). Taxonomy (NCBI): domain Eukaryota; kingdom Metazoa; phylum Chordata; class Mammalia; order Artiodactyla; family Bovidae; genus Bison; species Bison bison. The sequence continues at coordinate 4,119,430 of NW_011494901.1, forward strand.
ACATGCCGCACGGTGCAGCCAAAACATTTTTAAAAAGAGAGAGAGAAAAGAAATGTCTATTCAACAAAATCTACAGAAACCGAGTAGGAACAGTGGAAGGCATGGCTGCACGTACCCCTCCTGCTGAGATCCATGTTGTCGCCATGGGCTTGACAGCTAAGTGGCAGTTCCCATCTGCCCAGCTCCGGGCAAAAGACCTAACCTGGGTGGGTGGCCTGGTGGTAGAGCCAGTTCCCCCACCCAAACCTTTGCCCTCTAGGGAGGAGTTGGGTGGAGTGGCCATGAGCACAGTCTCTCCTTCTCTCCACAGCCCTGTGTTGTGCAAGAGCTATTGCAGTGGATGTAGAAGCCAAGGGGCAGCTTCGATTCCTCCGCAGTTCCTGGGGTAGGAAAACTATCCTAGGCCAGCCAAGCAGCCTGTGAACATCAGCAGATCCCATTTCCCGGTCTCTGTGCTATGAGACGCCTATTCTGAGCGAGGTGGCAGCAGCTTAGTGGTGATGTTTGTATAATAAGGTGAAGATAATATAGTCATGGGTCACACAATATATTCTTTTTTATTGTGGTAAGATATATGTAGCCTAAAAATGGCCATTTTAACCATTTTTAAGTATGCAATTTAGTGGTATTAAATACGTTCATATGTTGCACAACCTCACCACTATTCATTTCCAAAACCTTTACATCATCCCAAACAGAAACTTTGTACCCACTAAACAATAACTGTCCCTTTTCCTTCACCTCTGGTAACCTATATTCTTTTTTCTGGCTCTACAAATTTCACTACTCTAGATAACTTCATGTAAGTGTAATCAGATTTATATTTGTCCTTTGTGTTTGCCTTATTTTATTTAACCTTTTCAAAGTTCATCCATGTTGTAGCACATATCAAATTTTTATTCCCTTCTAAGATTGAATTGTATGATAAATGTTTTGTTTATCCATTCATTTGTAATGAACTTGGGGTTATTGCCACTTTTTTGGCTGTTGAGAATAATGCTGCTGTGAACACTAGTGTAGGAATAACTATATCAGTCCTTACTTTTAATTCGTTTTGATGTATACCTAACAGTGGAATTGCTGGGTCATATGCTAATTCTATCGGAGAAGGCGATGGCACCCCACTCCAGTACTCTTGCCTGGACAATCCCATGGACGGAGGAGCCTGGTGGGCTGCAGTCCATGGGGTCGCTAAGAGTTGGGCATGACTGAAGGGACTTAGCAGCATGCTAATTCTATGGATAACTTTTGAAAGAACTGCCCAGCTCTTTTCCACAGTGGCTGCACCATTTTACATTCCCATAAGCAGTGCACAAAGTTCCAGTTTCTCCACATCCTCTCCAACACTTCTAATTTTGCAGTTTTTGGATAAAAGCAAAAATGGCACCCCACTCCAGTACTCTTGCCTGGAGAATCCCATGGACAGAGGAGCCTGGTAGGCTACAGTCCATGGGGTCGCTAAGAGTTGGACACGACGGAAGGGACTTAGCAGCAGCAGCAGAAACCTAATGGGGGTGAAATGGTATCTCTTGTGATCATAATTTTTTAGTTAAAATGTTTAGATTCCTTTATCTGTTCATCTGTTAATGCTGAGATCCATATTTTATCTTATAATCTACTTGTTTTTTCTCATGAATATAAAAATAGAAAATATGGACTAGAGCTTTTTCTTGTAAAAAGAAAGTAGATGCCCCAGTGATTTATATGGGGTTTATTCCTGTTGTCTTGCTGTTTGGGGGTATCTCCTGTCCTTCAAAGGACAAAGACACTACTTGGGTTTTGAAAAGAAGTCTTTCTCTCAGTTACTCTAGTCTGTTTTACTAGTCCATCTTATTTTTTGTTCCCTGATCCTATTTTCCCTTGACCCTGAATTACCAGATGAGCTGATAACTATAGCAAACTGGCTGTAACTCAGGTTGGCCTTTGTAAAACTTGTACCTGAAGGATCGGGGTTAGTCTTTGCTGGGACTTATCTGTAGCTAGTGGGTAGAGCTGCCCCTTCCATTTGGGTGGGCGTTGCCTGGAGAATCCCATGGACAGAGGAGTCTGGTGTGCTACAGTCCATGGGGTCGCACAGAGTTGGACACAACTGAAGTGATTTAGCGTGCACATATGCACACACGCATGGAGGACAGTGGCGTGCACACAGCCGGAAGCAGTGGAATACATATCCAATCAGGATCCAAATTGCTGGGAACTATCTCCTTGTCCAAGCTTACAATTTTAAGCTAAAAAAAATTTTTTTTTAAATTAACAAAAACATTCTATGAAACTTTGCTTAGAGAGAAAGAACATGGGTGGCTAGTTTAGTACAATTATGAGTTATCTAGTGACTGAAGTCTATATTTAGTCTCTAAAACGAGGAACAATATCCATTCATCAAAACCCTGATACTTACTCTTAAAATGAAAAATCTGTCAGTAGTATAGCCAGCCATTATTTTCCCATTTGAAAATTTTAAAAAGGGCATCAGCAACTTCATTTACTTGTTTAATGAAAGTTTATTGAGCATCTGATATGTGACAGGTCCTGTACTGGGAGGGTCTGGAGATACAGAATGAGCATCACACAATGACCTCAAGAGGCCATTATATAAAGAGGGCATTGATATGCATGTTCTAATAAACAACAATCAATGGCTGTATAGAAAGTTCTCAGATTATAAGCGGAATTATTAAGTTCTTATTGAGGTGATGATTCTGTAATTCTACTCATGTAAATTGTGTGCTGTGTGTGTGCTCATTTGCTCAGTTGTGTCTGACTTGTGACCCTTTGTCCATGGAATTTTCCAGGCAAGAATACTGGAGCAGGTTGCCATTTCCTCCTCCAGGGGATCTGCCCAATCCAGGTATCGGACCCGAGTCTCTTGCATCTCCTGCATTGGCAGGTGGACTCTTCACTGCCGAGTCATCTGGGAGCCCTCGTGTGCGTTAGCTATGTATAATACTAGCAACGGCTGCTCACATGCCTTCAGTGGAATTGGTAGAGGTGGCCTATCCAGACACCTCTCCCTCCCCCACAGTTTAAATGTCTTCCCTGGCGTTAGAGATTCCTTTTCCGGGGCTTTAGAAGCTAACTGTGAAGAAAGACTTGAGTGCTAAGTATTCTAAGAACCGTGCAGCATGCTTCCTGCCCTCCGGTGATCTGCTTCTGTTTATTTAAGCAATGAAGTATAACATTTCTCCTGGCCTCTCATAAGGTGCCTCGTTTAAGAAGGGGTTTTAAGTCAAGGCTTTAGATTGAATTGAGAAAATGTCAAAGCCCTCACAACTTGAGGTTTGACACTTGGGGAGCCCAGAAACGTCCGCCGGCTTGCACTGCTGTTTGTCTGAAGGCTCATCTGAGACTTGCCCCTCCCCCACACCCCCCACCCGCCGCCCCCAGCCACCTTATGGAGAATCAACAGAGGAGTCTGTGTTTCTCAGTAGCAGCCTGGGAATTGTTCCACCAAGCCATATTCACACTTGCATTCCGGGAAGAGCTGTATTTCCCCTTAGATTACTCCAGGTCACTGTGGGCTATGGATGCAGTAGTACTGAGCGGTTTTAGTAAAAGAACATGGTATTAAGGCATAATCTGGCTGAGCCACCTGTCAGCTGTGTGACCTTGGACAGACTACTTAACCTTTCTGAGCCAGTTTCCTATTGGCTAAATAGAGATGTTGCATATCAGTGGTGATAAGCACAGGCTCTGGGCTTGAACAGACCTAGGATCTGGTCCTGGTTCCATCTTACACCAGTGATGTAACCTGGAGGAAGTGATTTTCCCTCTTTGCACCTCAGTTTTCTCATCTGCAAAGTTAAGAATCACACAGCATCTGCCTCATATAATCATGAGATTAATAAGCACTCAGTACAGGTTTAATAAGCACTCAGGATAGGCTACCCTCTCCAGTATTCTTGGGCTTCCCTCATGGCTCAGCCGGTAAAGAATACACCTGCAATGCAGGAGACCTGGGTTCGATCCCTGGGTTGGGAAGATCCCCTGGAGAAGGGAAAGGCTCCCCACTCCAGTATTCTGGCCTGGAGAACTCCATGAGCTGTGTAGTCCATGGGGTGGCAAAGAGTCTAACGCGACTAAAAGCGACTTTCACTTTCACTCATTTTCACAGTACAGGTTAACTCCTATTACACTTACCCCAGTGAGCACGGGGGGATGTGCTGGAACAGGACCTGACCTACAGGTGACTTACAAACCATGATGGTGTCTCTCCCCGCTCCTCCTGAACAGACCCGAACACAAATGTGGCATCGCTGATGCTGCTTTGGGGGTGATGGCATGAGGTTAGGGAGAACTCTCCCACACCTGCACCCCTTTCCTTCTCATTTTACTCCACTCCCCTTGCTTCCCCTCTAAGAAATCACTCTTGTGAGTTTCAGAGACACACAACACACCCCTCTTTCTGCCATGGAGTGCAGTCAGCTACAGGGAGACAGATTCTTGGCCTGGGCTAACTAGTATTTGCATTCTCTTCATTTGAGCTGCATCAAAGGCAGCAAAGAGGGAAAGTACCTCCCCAACTGTGACAGACCATCAAGCAGAGTGACAGAGCCAGGTGCACTTGCTGATATTCCCAGCACCAGCACCAAATTACAGCGCATTAGTGCCAGCTTCTGAGAAAGTCAGATTTATGTTGCTTCCGGTACATTTAACCAGGATGACTTTCAACTTTTAAAGGAAGAACAATTTAGCAAGCAGATAGCACAGGCTTTTAAGGTTCTTATTACACAAGACAAACACCTGGATTTTACCCCAGACCTATGGTATGCTGTGTTTTTCAAACTACAGACCTTGACCCATGAGTGAGTCATAAAATCAAGTGGGTTGAGACCAGCATTTTTACAAAATGGAATAGACTAGAATAGAAAATATCCAAGAGTTTTACGCACGATAAAGCAAAATGCTTTGGGTGACCCTTTTTTTAGATATACACAGGTGGATGGATTGCATCATAAATGTTTTGGTTATTGTTGGTCATCGTCAAAGTAGTCTGAAAGTCACTGAAATACTAGATGTACAGAAATAAATTTGTGCATTTTATGGAAAAAAAAGGGAACACCCACTCCAGAGTAAAGAATTATATGCAGGTAAAGGAGTACGTCAAGGCTGTATATTGTCACCCTGCTTATTTAACTTCTATGCAGAGTACATCATGAGAAACACTGGGCTGGAAGAAGCACAAGCTGGAATCGAGATTGCCGGGAGAAATATCAATAACCTCAGATATGCAGATGACACCACCCTTATGGCAGAAAGTGAAGAGGAACTAAAGAGCCTCTTGATGAAAGTGAAAGAGGAGAGTGAAAAAGTTGGCTTAAAGCTCAACATTCAGAAAACTAAGCTTATGGCATCTGGTCCCATCACTTTGTGGGAAATAGATGGGGAAACAGTGGAAACAGTGTCAGACTTTATTATTTTGGGCTCCAAAATCACTGCAGATCATGATTGCAGCCATGAAATTAAAAGATGCTTATTCCTTGGAAGGAAAGTTATGACCAACCTAGATAGCATATTGAAAAGCAGAGACATTACTTTGCCAACAAAGGTCTGTCTAGTCAAGGCTATGGTTTTTCCAGTGGTCATGTATGGATATGAGAGTTGGACTGTGAAGAAAGCTGAGTGCCGAAGAATTGATGCTTTTGAACTGTGGTGTTGGAGAAGACTCTTGAGAGTCCCTTGGACTGCAAGAAGATCCAATCAGTCCATTCTGAAGGAGATCAGCCCTGGGATTTCTTTGGAAGGAATGATGCTAAAGCTGAAACTCCAGTACTTTGGCCACCTCATGTGAAGAGTTGACTCATTGTAAAAGACTCTGATGCTGGTAGGGATTGGGGGCAGGAGGAGAAGGGGACGACAGAGGATGAGATGGCTGGATGGCATCACTGACTCGATGGACATGAGTCTGAGTGAATTCCGGGAGTTGTTGATAGACAGGGAGGCCTGGTGTGCTGTGGTTCATAGGGTCGCAAAGAGGCGGACACGACTGAGCAACTGAACTGAACTGAACGGGAAGCACAAATCCTTCTGTCCATAATGGTGTAATTTTCCTTTATCATAAAATGTGTGAGAGAGAGAGGAGGTGAGGGGACAGGGAAAGACCCCCCAGAGAGTGTGTTCGCATCCTCAGTGCCTTTCGGGCAGTCTCTTCCCTGGGGACTGGAGCTGTCTCCCTGATGGAGAAAACCCAGCTGACTGGACTCAGCTCTTCTGGATCCCACAGTGATCGGGCAGACTAGATCTTCACCTCCTGAAGTCTTTTCCTTCTTTGAGCTCTCTCACAGTGTCCTGGCACAGAAAGTGTTTGAGAACTTTGTATCGACCTGAAGGTCGGTGTGGGACGCAGGCGAGGACTTGCTGAGGCAGCTCTATTTTAATGTCTTTGTCAGAGGCTCCCATAAGGTTTTCACGCATTTGCCTTGAGCTCACGTGAAATGGTCCTTGTGTGACGGTACACTGGGGTCTTTAGGCAGTTCCCAGGTCACAGCTCCCTACAGATCAGGGCTGGAGCGTGAGTTTGAAACATGTGTATCCACAATCCCAGTTCACGGGTTTTGTTCTGCACTTTGACCTGCGCTCGTGTAGGAGGAGGACTGGGTACATAGGTACTGTGAAAGATGTTTTGAAATATAAGAAGACTCCAAATGCCTACAGATAGGGGATCACCTAAATAAATGATGGTACCTACTTCCAGAAAGTGAAATGCTTTATAGCTGTGGAAAAGAATTAGGAAGCTGTTTATGTATTGATACAGAATGATCTCCAATAGGGTGAAAAAATAAAATCGCTGTAGTTTAAAAGAAGAATACTTGTGATTCTAAAGGGTCATGGCACTTGAGAAGTGCTGGGGTGGCTGAGGTGCTCCCAGCTCAACTGTCCTGCTGCCCAAATCCAGCTCCCTCCCTCCTGCCCCTCAGGTTCCCGTTTTTTCCTTTCTCTCTGTGTGTCATGAATCACCCCCAAACTTAGCAGCTCTCAGTGTGTCATGAATCACCCCCAAACTTAGCAGCTCAAACCCACTGTTATCCTGTGGGTCAGGAATTCAGGCAGAGGCTGGTGACAGGTGCTGCATATGTTTGGTTGAGGTGACTGAGCTTACAGTGCCTGAAGCAGTGAGAGGTGGGGACCACAGCTAAGCTGTAGCCATGTTAGAACAACAGCATCTCTTCTGTTCTAAAGACCTCCTGAGGAAAAAATTCTACTCCCAGGCCAATGACTGCCCTGGCTGTGCCTGCAGCCTGTTGCTTACAGTCTGTGTATGCTGACCTCTTGGAGAGTGCTGCTGCTGCTGCTGTCGCTTCAGTCGTGTCCAACTCTGTGTGACCCCAGAGATGGCAGCCCACCAGGCTCCCCCATCCCTGGGATTCTCCAGGCAAGAACACTGGAGTGGGTTGCCATTTCCTTCTCCAATGCATGAAAGTGAAAAGTGAAAGTGAAGTTGCTCAGTTGTGTCCGACTCTTAGCGACCCCATGGACTGCAGCCCACCAGGCTCCTCCGTCCATGGGATTTTCCATGCAAGAGTACTGGAGTGGGGTGCCATTGCCTTCTCCGTCTTGGAGAGTACATACACATTATTTACCCAACATCCCTTTTTGACTAGCTCATTAGTGCTTCCTCTCCCTTTTCCTTGATATGGTGAAACAGTCTCATTCTTATGATGTCTTTTGCCTTCACCATCTTCTTCATTATGTTCCTATTTGCATGAGGGAAAATGGAAATACAGACTGAAAATCTAAACTGTATTCCCTTACAATCATTGGTTAGTTAAATTACTGGGGTCATGCAATGTCTTTGTGTGTCCTGTTCTCTACCACTTATTGCTCCCCACGAACATCTTTTCCACAGTTTTCTGCATCTTTCACATGCCTTAATCATTTTAGAGCAAGCTAATTTAATTATGAAAGGAAGTAGTGTGGAGAGGCGGAGAAGGCAATGGCACCCCACTCCAGTACTCTCGCCTGGAAAATCCCATGGGTGGAGGAGCCTGGTGGGCCGCAGTCTATGGGGTCACTAAGAGTCGGACACGACTGAAGCAACTTAGCAGCAGCAGCAGTGTGGAGAGGTGGTTTGTGGACTGGGCCTCTCCATAGCCATCAGCCCTCATTTCCATCACTTTAGAGCTGGCTCCAAATAAATATGCAATCTAACTCAGTCTAGCTTCAGTTAATCCTCCTAGCCCCCTCTCCCGACGATGTTTACATCCTGAGACTGTCCTGCACTGTTCAGGAGCAGCTGCTGGCTTGGTTACACTGTATGCCAAACCATGCCTTTGATGTTTCAGCTTCTACGGATAAGGGGATCAGCTGACTGGTTGGCATTCTAGGAGAAAGTCTTTTGATTTTTACTTTGCTCTCAGATTAAGAAAATGAATGGTGTTTCTTTCTTTACAAACAGTGGTTCTTATTGAGTCTGCCCAGTACCTTTAAGACAGGCTGCCCCGTCCACGCTCCAGAGGGTCAGTCATGCAAAAAGAGTGCCAGTCTCCTAGCCCCACTCAGAACAAAATTATCTTTCCTGAGTCCTGCTTTTCCTCCTCTCTTCTTGTGCAATTCTTGAATCCCTGGAGCATGAACTTGAAGTCCCCAATGTGATGCTTAGCATTCTTTTAGACAAATGTGTTTCACTCTCAACTGCCTTCACGTCTAAGTACTCCCAAAAAGCTTCTTTGCCTAGTAAGTGTCAGAGCCTAGGATCCATCCGTGGCTGGCTGTTCAGCCATTTTCAGATCTTGTGACTTCATTAAAGATGGTTAAAAGGAAAGGAAACTGAGTCGTGGACAAATTTCAAATTTCCAGATTAGTGTGTCTATGAAACTAAAAGGGCATCCTGATGATAGGTTCCAACGTAGAATCCTCACGGGGCTCTCAGCCTGACTGGGCTGCTGGGGTTTCTCAGGTCACCAACTTCTCCTCCAAAGTCCAAGCCTTCCTGGGCTTGATGACACCTGCGTTTGACATTTAGACTATTTGTCTACCCTGCCTCAGTTTCAAATACAGTCCCTGGAAGTATGAAGTTTTAAAAAATAATCCCCCAGTTCTACTGTCATTCTGATTTGTTAGGCAGGGGAGAACTCCAGGATGATAGGAGAAAACCTTACCAAGAAACTTTGCTGTGTTCTGTTACGCCTTTAACTCCCTTAAACTCATTCTTCCACCCACTGTCGTCATCTTCTAAGATTTTTTTCTCTGAATCAACGATCCTGAGAGTGGTTGACTCCTCCAGTATCTGTGTGCTCAGTCATTTTCCAGGTGAAGATGTCCTGGGGAGCTTTTCCATGGTGAGGGGCAAGCTCACCTGTTCTGGTCAGTCTAGAACTGAGCCGTCTGTTTGGAGAGTGTTTCTAAAGGAACGCCTGCTGTAAGTCACCTGCCACATTGGAGCAAATGATAAAATTTGAAGAAATCTACATATCTAGATAGGAGTTTATGCAGGAAATGAGAAGAAATAGGCATCATAGTACTTTTTATTCCTTCACACTGACTATTCTTTCTTTATAGAAAGGTGGTCATGAGAGATGAATGGCTAGCTACATGACAGGCACGTGTGCTCAGCTGCTTCAGTCGTGTCTGACTCTTGGCAACCCCACGGACTGTAGGCTGCCAGGCCCCTCTGTCCACGGGATTCTCCAGGAATACTGGAGTGGGTTGCCACGCCCTCTTCCAGGGGATCCTCCTAGCCCAGGGATCGAACCAATGTCTCCTGCACTCCTGCATTGCAGGCGGATTCTTCACTGCTGAGCCACCAGGGAAGTCCCACATGACTGGCATAGTAAGTTCCTCGCAAAAGTTGAGGGCCACTTATAAAGTCTGGAAGGAACACATTTAATAGGTTGATCATAAATAATGTTCCTGAAACAATGATGAAGGAAAAAAAGTCTAAGAAAAAGAAGTAACATCAAATATTATGAAAGGTACAGGAATGAAAGAAAGAGGAAACAGAGTATCAGGAGATCTGTAAGCAGCATCTACATGAAAGGGGCTTAATAGCCGCTTTATTAAAGGGACGATTAGTAATTTTCAGGAGGAAGTAATGGGAAAGATTCAAGAACTACATTTAAGATTTTCCGATATCTAATAATAAGCCCAAAATATGGTTGTTACAGTAATTCAGTATTTTAATATGAGGTAAATGCATTTGTTTATTGGTCCTCTTTTCTAGAAGTTTTGGGAGTGCAAGGTAAATAGAATCTCAGAGACATTATTAAAATTGGCAGAGATTTTGGTATTCCTAGGACTTCCTTCCACTATTCAGATACCTGTGGGAAATCTCTCCCTGTTCCAGACAGAGCATTTCATAAATTCTTAATGCTCCTTGGTAACAACATCTCTTCAGAAGCAGATGAATGATCAATGCTTAACTTTGAGAAAAAAGCTAGATCCTGTTGGTAAAGTGGAAGTGAGGTGACCCTTGGGAGACAATAGATAGTTGACATTTGATATTCTTCAGCAGTCCATTCACTGCCCCCCCATAGGTAATTGCACCCCAGCCCCCTGAGGAGTGATTCCTTGCCTCCATGTCATGTGGTTTTAAGGAGCTTGTCAGTCAGCATTTCCTGCCTTGCCCTAGCCAAGGGACGACTATCAGACCTAGCTAGGCCAATCAGATACACTGTCTCTCCTAAGACTTTTAATTTTAAGTGAATTGACATAAGGAGAGAATAATTTTCACTAAGTGAACTCCTGGTTCTTTCAGTTTCAGAGCCTGGTTGCAAATCTTCTCATTAGTCTGAATTTCCTGATAATCTTCCCAACAAATTCCATTGTTTAACTCAGCCATAGTCTGTCTCTGCTGCTACTGATCTAATAACTACATTGAGTATGACACCCCTACACTATAATACATAGAGTATCATATTCTGTGTCATCCTTATGATAGCCCAGAGGAAAACAGAGGACATGAATGAGGCATCTATCTAATATTTCAAAAACTCGAAGAAGAGATAGACATGTTGGTATAGCTAGAGCCTATTAAGGGGGAACTGGCTTAAGACGATAAAAAAATAAATCTAAAAAAGTGATTTTTAAAAATTATCTTGGTGTGAGGGAAAAGCAAATGGGCCACTTCAATGAAATCAGAACACACACAGAGATCAGAGAACAGTGCATTACTAAGGGGAGAAAGACAGATTGGTGTAAAAGAGTAAAAATTGTAGCTAGAAGGCTGAAGCCAAGGAAAGAAAGGAATCAAAACTTTCAGAAAAATCTGGAGTCATCAAAAGGTCTTTTGTTGAATATGACGAGAACACAAATGACCAGGATTGTGTACCAAGGCTGATGTCCTAAGGCCAGTGGATGACAGGAGAGAAACAGACTTCACTACTCTTACTTTACTTCCATCTTCTCTATAAAAGTGAAACATGACAGTGTGGAATAAACATGGTTACGAGGTCACTGACATCCAAGATAGGGGCCAGGATAGGTAACGAGGTGTTGCTCTGTGAAAGACTGTCGGCTCCAGACCTGAATGAGTTCTATCCCAAGGGGCTGAGAGAACTAACCAAAGTAACTGCAGAATTATAGCCAGTGATTTTGGGAAAATCAAGAAGAATAAAAAAGGTGACTGAAAATTGGAAATAGAATGAAAAAAGTGCCTGAAAAGAGTGGAATAGTAAAATAATATTGGGGTTTGGAATCTACAAATAGTCAACTTAATATGAAGCCTGGTTATTTGGTTACAAAACTTAGATCACATCACATCACTATATGGGGATTCTTACACCTTAGGTCCATCAGAATAAGATGGAAAACTGGATTAAAAGTACTAATACGTGGATTTCTAACTGGTTGAAAACTACTATCTAATCGATTTTGAATTCTGCCTTCTGGAGGGCAGGATCTTGGGCTATGCTGCAGCAGTCTGTTCTTGTCCATCTTATACAATATTTTTTCATAACTTGTACCAAAACACAGAGGCCACTTTGTGGCTGACTCAGAGCTAGAAGAAATACTAAATATAAAATGATCTCTATGAGTAATTTATGTACAGAAGTTTATTTATGGATAATTTAGAAAGATGTTTATTAAGAACCTGGAAAGATATACAGTAAGGTATTCATAATGATTAACTCTCAGTGAGTAGCATCAATGAAAGTTTTAATGTTCTTTTTTGATTATCTGTATTTCCTAATTTTTTGGTAATGAACAAGTATTTATTTCATAATGAGAAAAATAGACTTATTTCAATAAGAAAAATTCCGTTGTCTGGAAAAATATAAAAACAAGCCAGATGAAAGTTAACAAGAATAACTGTTGTACAGCTTTGTGTTAAGGTAGAAAAAAAAATTATGTAAGCATAAAATGGGGAAATTATGGGTCTGAGAACAGTTTATTTGGAAAATATTTGGAAGTCTTTGGCTCAAAGTCTATATGTGCCAAAAGGGTTGATGAATGCAATCATAGCATTGATAGAATATAGAAATCTGGGAGGAGGGAATTGATGGTTCCAGTGACTTCTGGCAGATCCCATAGGGGCACTGTTCTGAGCTCCACGTGCTAAAGACGGGCATTGATGGCCTAGAGGAAGCTCGGGGAGGGTCATCTGAGCAGTGACAGATTTGAAGAACAAGGCACTTGAGAACACAAGAAAGTGAAAATGAAAGTTGCTTAGTCGTGTCCGACTCTTTGCAGCCCCACGGACTGTATAGTCCATGGAATTCTCCAGGCCAGAACACTGGAATGGGTAGCCCGTCTCTTCTCCAGGGGATCTTCCTGACCCAGGAATCAAACTGGGTCTCCTACACTGCAGGCAGATTCTTTACCAACTGAACTATGAGGGAAGCCCAAAGGACCTAGGTTAATTGTTCTAGGTCGGAAAGGAGTTAAAGGTTATGTGACAGTTGTAACAGCTCAGTCAGCAGTGGGACAGGACAGAGGAGAATCCACAGACCAGATAAACCTACCGCAGAGTGACTATGATTGGGGAAGTTTCTAGCACCTGAAAGCCCAGGAAGGGGGATGGAAAACAGGAACATCTTGCAGATGACAACAGGCAGAGGTTCAGGAAAGCAAGTATCAGGGGCATCTGCCAGCAGAGAGAGGAGACCCCATGTATCCTGGTACTGGAAGTTGTCCAGTTGCTAGAGCTGGCATTACAGGCAGGCATCAGAATGGGGGTCAAGAGAGGAGTCAATTAGCGCCAACATGTGGTTCTCAAAATGTGGTTCTCAGGCCAGCAGCGTCAGCATCACCCAGACACTAGTTAGAAATGTAAATTCTCACGCTCACCCCGGGCCTGGTGAATTAGAAACACCCAGCGATCTATGTTTGAATAGGCCCTCTGTGGTTCTAACGCGTGCTCAAACTTGAGAACCTCTGGCTTAGCAGTTAAGCAGGGAACTCTAGAGCCAGAAAGCTAGTTTAAATCCAGGCTCTGCTAGTAACCAGCTATGTGATCTCAATTTCCTCATCTATAAAATGAGGGTAAAAATAGTACCTACCTCATAGGGTGGTCAGAGAAGGCAATGGCACCCCACTCCAGTACTCTTGCCTGGAAAATCCCATAGATGGAGGAGCCTGGTAGGCTACAGTCCTTGGGGTCACTGAGGGTTGGACACGACTGAACGACTTCACTTTCACTTTTCACTTACATGCATTGGAGAAGGAAATGGCAACCCACTCCAGTGTTCTTGCCTGGAGAATCCCAGGGACGGGGGAGCCTGGTGGGCTGCTGTCTATGGGGTCGCACAGAGTCGGACATGACTGAAGTGACTTAGCAGCAACAGCATAGGGTGGTTGTGAGAATTAAATCTTTTGCACAAATACAAAAACACACATACACAAACATACACGCAAAGCACTTAGACCAGTGACTCTGGCATATTTAAGCATTGCAAATGTTGCTTTTTATTATGAGTTATTAGAACTAGGGTATTGGTGAAGTAGAGCCAACCGTCTTACTGCTCAATGGGAATGGCAGAGGTTGAAGTTCAAGGCTGCTTCTCCCTGGGTCTCTGACTGCCTGCAGTGAGGAGTAGGCAGTTCCAGCTGTGGAAACCGGGGAGCTCAGGGAGCCAGGTGTGCGAGTGTGACAAGTGACTTTTGATGTTCAGACTGTGCTGCCTGCTTCCACGTTACTCCTAAAACAGTGAAACAAAGGCTAAGGGATGAAATTTAGAATGTTTTGTTTTAAGGCAAGGAAGAAACTGGTGAAATAAATCTCTTCCAAAACAAAACAGCCCTTTCCTACTGTGTGCAGATAGTCTGAGACTAGGTCATCACTTACAAGAAATATCATAAAATTGACTTTTAAACGAGGAGGGAAGCTGCATCTCGTGATAGCTTCCACTGTTTAGAATCTAAGCATCTAAAGCTTTGAGTGCTGAGCGTGTACTAGGCGCTGCCTCGGCCCCTTGTTCTATTGACATAAATGGTCCCCTCCCCCACCACTCCACGCTTTTCTTTTGACGCACATTTATTTCAGCTTTGAAATCCAGATGTGACCTGATTTTCAGTCTAGGATGAATTAATATGTAGCAGGATGAGTTCTTATAATATTAATTGTTGCCTCTTTGTCATTTTTCTCTTCCTTCCTCTAGACATTTGGAAAAAAACAAAGGGAATTTTACCCACTTCTCCCCAGTAATAAAGGATAAGCGGTTACCCTTTTTTCTAACCTCCAAGGAGCAGTTAGCAGATACTCCATATGTGATGCTACGTGTGCACATGGACACACACCCCCGAAGGAAAGCTGCCAGGCGACCCCAAAGAGGCCTTACTGTTTGGGTTTTTTTTTTTTTTTTTTTTGCTTTCAAAGGCCTAGGAATTGCATGAAGAAAGCCTTTTGTGTTTTGAAGATAAAAGAGAAGAGTGTTTCTTATTTGGGTCGTTGGTTCTCGGATACTAGGAGAGAGGTAGGGCTCAGCTTCCTTGTGGGCGGGGGCTACCAGCAGGACCTGTGTGATGCCTGCAGAGGCCAGGTGCTGAATGACTCTGCTGGCTTTACACCCAGACCACTAATGAAGGTGGAGATCTGATGAAACTGTGGCCAGCGAGCAGCAGCCGTGTGCAGAAGAGGTGGACTGATGCTGAGGGTGACTGGTGTGAACGGATAACCAGGTGCCATTCCTGTCCCCTACACACACACACACACACACACACACACACACACAAACACATACATCTTTGGAGACACACCTATAAGGAGCCAGTGTCCAGGTGCAAACCAAAGAAAAGCGAGACTATGGAACATGACAGAGATACTGACGTCGGGCTGATATTAACTCTTCCAAATGGGATATTGGGACCTGAATTTGTTTTAGATAAGATAAATAATGAGTATTTGAGGAAGGAATGAATTGCCTAGTTTAAGACTTAATTGGTAAAAAAGAAAAAAAAAAAACCACAAACTCTTCTTACATTTTCTTAACTCTTAAAAATCTTTGGGGAGGCAGGATGAAATGATGCTTGAGAGAGGCAGAGCAAGGAGGAAGGACCCCTCCCCCTGGGAGTCAGTCCACTGTGGAGATGCTGGCGTGAAGAGGGCCGCAGCAGCGGACCACAGCTGGGACGTGTCCCGGAACTTCCAGTCTGGTTGGGGCCTCTCAGACTAGGCATCGATCACTATTGCTTCCCATTGAGCAGTTTGGCTTAAAAATGGAAGGAAGGAAAAAGTAACTTTGGGCAGCAGTTAGCCCTAGACCACTTAAGGAAGACGAGCGCAATCCCATGACAACTCTGTACAAGAAGACCCAAGGGTGTCTGAGGCACCAATGGCCCTCGCTCCCCCACTCCTACTTTGGGAAAGCTGCTGCTGCTGCTGCTGCTAAGTCGCTTCAGTCGCGTCCGACTCTGTGCGACCCCATAGACGTCAGCCCACCAGGCTCCCCCGTCCCTGGGATTCCCCAGGCAAGAACACTGGAGTGGGTTGCCATTTCCTTCTCCAATGCATGAAAGTGAAAAGTGAAAGTGAAGTCGCTCAGTCGTGTCCGACTCTTAGCGACCCCATGGACTGCAGCCTACCAGGCTCCTCCATCCACGGGATTTTCCAGGCGAGAGTACTGGAGTGGGGTGCCATTGCCTTCTCCAATTGGGAAAGCTACACTTCCGCAACCCCTGTGTCTAGACTCTAGTTCCCTCTGCCCAGCCGTGTTCCTCTGGGCCCCCCACAAGACACCTGGTTTAGACCTAACACACCAGCAGGCACCCTCGCCCACCTCCCTGCATGACTCACAGCCTCAGCTGACATAACACACACACAAAAAGCATCATGGTGAACGATGCCTCTCTCTTTTGGGAAAAAGTATCTGGAAATTATTTCAAGGGCTCAACAGAGTTGCAAAATGTCCATGTTGTATGAGGCCCGTGGGGCCTTTCTGTCATCACTTCAGTAATGCAGGGAAGTAAAACACAGAGCAGGGGCCAGTAATGAGAGCTCAAAGGCAGGCTCTGCCTTTGATTTGCCTGAGCCTCTGATGCTGTGAGCCAAGGGCTGGAGGCCGGGGACAGGCCGCTGTCTCTCTCAGTGGTCGTGAGTGATCGTAAGCACACTGCTTCCTCTCTCTCTGCAGGTCCAATGGGCTTCTACTTACTTAAGGCTGCCTTGTCTTTGGTCTCAGTCTTGAACGTGTTGATGGACTGCTTGATTTGAAATCTGGTTAGAAAACAGACCTAGGGGAGCTGCCTCAGCCTAGGAAGAGTAAATTCCTGCACCCGTGGCATGTTTTATAGCCTCAGACGGAGGCCCTTCATTTCTGAGAGCGTGGCCAGAGGCGGTAACCATATTAGGTTGTTCTGTGAGAAAGTGATTCCCTGTCTTACTTTTGAGTTCGTGTAAGGCTGTTGGAATGTGAGAAGGCTGTGAAGAAGGCTGAGCGCCGAAGAATTGATGCTTTTGAACTGTGGTGTTGGAGAAGACTCTTGAGAGTCCCGTGGACTGCAAGGAGATCCAACCAGTCCATTTTGAAGGAGATCAGCCCTGGGATTTCTTTGGAAGGAATGATGCTAAAGCTGAAACTCCAGTACCTTGGCCACCTCATGTGAAGAGTTGACTCATTGGAAAAGACTCTGATGCTGGGAGGAATTGGGGACAAGAGGAGAAGGGGACGACAGAGGATGAGATGGCTGGATGGCATCACTGACTCGATGGACGTGAGTCTCAGTGAACTCCGGGTGTTGGTGATGGACAGGGAGGCCTGGCGTGCTGCGATTCATGG
The DNA here is from genome assembly GCF_000754665.1 of Bison bison bison. Classification (NCBI taxonomy): domain Eukaryota; kingdom Metazoa; phylum Chordata; class Mammalia; order Artiodactyla; family Bovidae; genus Bison; species Bison bison. The sequence goes on from NW_011494901.1 coordinate 4,136,577, forward strand.
GGTCGCAAAGAGTAGGACACGACTGAGCGACTGATCTAATCTGATCTTAAGGCTGTTTGTGCTGCTGCGGTTAATTTTAAAGAAAGTACTGGTGTTCTCATTCTCATCATTTAAATGCGCACATACACATTTATAAATAGGAGACCTACTATGGGCCTCACACTGGGCTGGACTTGGGGATAGGAAGTTGAGAAGGAAAGGTCTGAATGTTTGCTATTCAGCAAGAAGAATCACTAAGCCAAGGATCAGAAGGCAGAATCTGTGGGATTCCTTGCTAGATTTTTAAGTTGCGTCATACTGCATATTTTAACAGTGAGGTAAGCTCAAGAATTCAGGAGAACAAATGTTCAAAAAAAATCTCCCCAAAAAACGGACACTCATGTGAATGTCCCCCACACATCCTCTCACTTTGCATGTAACGGGGCAGTTAACACATAAGGCCACTTAGTTCCTAGCATGTTTTACTGAGGTGCGTACGAGGCACTTCTTAACAGTGGTTATCACTGAGTGATAGGGTTAGACGGGATTTTAATATTTTTCTGTTTGCTTTTCTACTTTATAGATTTCTTACAATGAATATGTATTGCCCTGGAAATTAGGAGAAAATATTATTTATTAAATTTAAATACTCAAAACTAGCCAAAGCTTTATGAGACAGGCCCTCATTTATTACTGTGAGAGTGTACTTTGGGAGCCACTTTCTAGAAAGCGTTTAGCAATGCATCAAACACTTAAAATTCCGCACGCCTGTTCCCATCTTGATCTACCTGCTCTCAACTTACTTAGCTCCTCTGCCTGCCCCCGGTCTGCTCTTACTTCAGGGGGCTGATCCCTGTGGATTATATACTCCCAGCTCCCTAGTCACCTGGTCATGGGCACACAAGTGAGGAGCTGGGGGATGAGAGGAGAGGGGAAAATGTGTCCCCTCCCACTTTCAGGAGCACCTCTAAAAGCCATTGCTGGTGATCCAGCTCCTGCCCAACAGTCCTGTCCTGGTTTTAGACGCCACTGGATGTTCACAGAGGCTGAGAGTGGCTCCACTCTTAAACTGTAGATATCCTCACATCCCCTGATGGCTCTGTAGCCACTTCTAGAGTCTGCATAGTCAGTGTTTTGCATGAATTCCACAATGCTAGAAAAACTTGAGTGATTTTTTTTTTTTTTCCTGATCAGACTTTAACTGACCCATCACTCACTTCTAGTTATCTGTCATAGAGAAACCATCAGAGAAGGTGACATCAAAGATTTACACAAAATAAATCCATAGCAGCATTATCATTTGGAAAAAAATAGAAACAACATATAATAAACATTCAACAAGAAGTGTGGTGGGTTGAATTGTGTTCCCCAAGAAGATATGTTCAAGTTCCAACTCCCAGTGCCTACAATTGTGACAATATTTGGAAATATGGACCTTACAGATGTAACCAAGTTGAGATTAGTCTCATTTACAGTGGGTCCCAATCCAATGACTGGTGTCTTTTTAAGAAAAGGGAAATAGAGGTATAGACACTCAAGAGAGAAGGGCGTGTAACAGTGGAGGCAGAGGTTGGAGTGATGCAGCCACAAGCCAAGGACGGTTGGCCACCATCAGAAGCCAGAGAGAGAAAAAGGATTCTTCCCTGGAGTCTTGAGTGGAAGCATGGACCTGCCAATATATGGATTTTGGACTTCTAGCTTTCAGAACAGTGAGAGCATACATTTCTGTCATTTTATGCCACCTGGTTTGTGATAACTTGTTTAGGTAGTCCCAAAAATCTAATATAGTGAACTAATGGTTAGTAAGTGTTTTTTAAAAATTGGAATTACCCAAGATAACTGATGTGTGTGTGTGTATATATATATATATGTATATATATAAAAATTGGAATTACCCAAGATAACTGATATGTGTGTGTGTGTTTGTGTGTATATATAATCTATCTAAAAAAGAAACAGAAAATTTAGTAACAGTGCTCATTTAAAATGCACATTCCTGGATCCTAGATATTCTGTAGCCATGCTGATGTAATAAATCTGGCTTAGCAGACAGTAGAATGTTCTAGAAATCTTAGCCATCATCAGATGGTAGCTTTCTCAGTCACCCCAGGCTGGAGTCGGCACAGTTGGACCTTAATCTTGTCTCCTGAGATATAATTTAAACGATTTAAGAGACTGGCAGTGGGTCTATGGCCATACCACCCTGTACGTGCCCGATCTCGTCTGATCTTGGAAGCTAAACAGGGTTGGGCCTGGTTAGTACTTGGGTGGGAGAGACTGGCAGTGGGGGGTGGGACCGCTTTTCTTGGTTTCCACTCTCAGGTAGTCTCAGACTTCAAGGAGCCTTAATTTGCAGCTAACTGACTTGTCAGTCTTACTTAGGAGAAATGGGTTCCCTTCAGATAGCACTGAAGCCTGAAGAGGTGTTTGCTGGCTTTCTGATGGTTTTACACAAGGTGCTTCCAATCCCAAATCACAGAAATCAACCCAAGATAACTTAAACATAAGTGAATGATTGATTGAATGAATGAATCAGAAAACCCCAGCAGGAGTTGAACAGTCAGCTTGAAGGTGGTCGGGTCAAAGGCAGATCAGTCACACACATGAGCAGCAGCTCCAGGCCACCACCCTAGCTCAGCAGCATGGATCCTCATATCTATGCTCCTCAGTTCAAACTCCCAAATTCCTAGAGACAAATCTGATTGGCTGTATACAGGTCAGGGGTCCCCTGGACCAATCCACTGTAGTCAAGGACAGTGACTACACTGTTTACTGTAGTCCAGTGAATGCAGCAGCTGGGAGCCCATCCACAGCAGCTGTGATTAGGTGTCAGTTCCCCCAGGAGGAAAATGAGAGCATGGCCACCATCTCAGGAGGCTGCTACTCATCTGACTCCCTTCCCCAACCCCTGCCCTCAGTCCCTCTCTGAGAACAGATCATAAAACTTCTCATAGGAGAGACCTTTTCTGTCTTCCCTTCCCAGTCCACACTCCAGTCCAGACCAGCCCTCTTCTGAAATGCCCCGAGTTCTCTTTCCCCACAGGTCCTACCCATGTGCAAAGTGAGTTTTTGTTCATCTTGCACATCTAGGAGCTTCTGTGAAATCCCCTCCCGGGAGGGGATTCCTTTAGGATCGGTGAGATGATACTGCTCTTTAGACACCAGGAAATCAGAGCCTGTGAGTCTTGGTGTGGGTTATTTTTCTAGTGGCAGTTGTGGGTCAAGCTGAGTCATTCATACTAGTTTCCCTTGTCCTTTGCACGTTGGACAGCGAGCTGGCTGATTGGAAGGCATAGTCTTTGGACAACTGCAAAACAGGGCTTTTCCCAGTGGAAAGGCTGAGTGGCCAGAGCAGGGAGTGAAAAGTGAATCCAGGCACAAGGCACACTGATAGAAAGCATATCAGTTTTGAAAAATGACATATCTATACCACATCAAGTCTCTGCTCCCCAGCTTCTCCCTCAAGGCTTATCTGGCCACATGGTTAAAAATCAAGGCAGTTTCTTAGGGTACCTTCATACATTATTCTTTCTTCACAGACACTACGCTAGGTACCACATCATCAGGCATTCGCTGTAACAGCAAAGTTAGCTCTTAAGCCTTGTGGCAAGGCGCCACAAAACTTGGCTATGTTGTCCTCTGAATTGAACTAAAAAACATCACGGTAATGTTTAGCTTCCATTATAACTGAGTGCCATTGGGGCCAGTTGCATAACTGATCTATGAGTGTTTTCTCCTCAGTAACTGGCATAATAATAGTCCCTCCCTCAGGGGACTGTTGAGATGATTAAATAAGTGTAATAAATCAGGCCGGTTCCTGGCATGTGGTAAGTACTCAGTAAGTGTTAACCATCATAACCATCTCCTGCAGCCTTTAAGTTTGATACTCCTAGTCTCTGTGAAAACATCCTGCATTGTAGATATTAGTTTTTAAGTCTTTTTCACCCGTAGACAAGGGCACCAGGTGGGAGCCGCTTCACACCTGCGTCTCTGCCAGCCAAGGAGTCAGTGATACTGGATACATGTGTGAGCAGGTGTTGAAAAAGCAGGGGATGTTATTAAGGCTGGGATGCAACAGAACTGTGACCCCAAGTTTCTTCAGCCTGTGAGGAGAGTGAGTCTGTTAATTGAAGGATTTGCCCAAAGATCAGAAAAAGCGAGTAGAGAGGACTATTTAGGAGTTTTGTGTGACCCTGGGCAAGTTGTTTAACATTCTAAGCCCCAGTTTCTTTATCTGTCACATAAGGATAAGACCACACAGCACTGTGTGAGAATTGAGTGTGGTAACAGGAGTAAAGTGCTCGGCACATGACAAGCATGCTGCTGCTGCTGCTGCTAAGTTGCTTCAGTCGTGTCCGACTCTGTGCGACCCCACAGACGGCAGCCCACCAGGCCCCCCCGTCCCCGGGATTCTCCAGGCAAGAACACTGGAGTGGGTTGCCATTTCCTTCTCCAGTGCATGAAAGTGAAAAGTGAAAGTGAAGTCGCTCAGTCGTGTCCGACTCTTAGCGACCCCATGGACTGTAGCCCACCAGGCTCCTCCGTCCATGGGATTTTCCAGGCAAAAGTACTGGAGTGGGGTGCCATTGCCTTCTCCGATGACAAGCATAAGTAATAACTATATAGCAAAAATACAACTATAAAACTAAGAGTTTCCCTACCAGAAGTTATGAGTAGCTAAATGACAAAAATCAATAATACCAACACCTGATGCCTTCAGCTGTATTTTTACCAAGTACTCTCTAATGCTGGGGAAGATTGAAGGCAAAAAGAGAAAGGGGCAGCAGAGAATGAGATGGTTAGACAGCATCACCAACTCAGGGGACATGAATCTGAGGAAACTCTGGGAGATACTGGAGGACAGAGGACCCTGGTGTGCTGCAGTCCATGGGGTCCCAAAGAGTCAAACATGACTTAGTGACTGAACAACAACAACAGCCCTCTAATAGTGATTTGGTTTCCTATGTCCACTTACTTATCTAGAAAAGAGCTGGAATTCATCAGCCAACAGGAGCCCACTGGACTCTTTCAGGTTTTGTTTAAAATTTGCTGTCATCGTGTTCGACTCTTTGCAACCCCATGAACTGCAGAACTCTTAAGCTTCCCTGTTGACTCCCAGAGCTTGCTCAAACTCATATTCATTGAGTCAGTGATGCCATCCAACCATTTCATCCTCTATCATCCCCTTCTCCTCCTGCCTTCAATCTTTCCCAGCATCAGGGTCTTTTCCAATGAGTCAGTTCTTCACATCAGGTGGCCAAAGTATTGGAGTTTCTGCTTCAACATCAGTCTTTCTAATGAATATTCAGGACTTATTTCCTTTAGGATTGACTGGTTTGATCTCCTTGCAGTCCAAGGGACTCTCAAGAGTCTTCTCCAACACCACAGTTCAAAACCATTGGTTCTTCAGTGCTCAGCCTTCTTTATGGTCTAACTCTCACATCCATACATGACTACTGGAAAAACCATAGCTTTGACTATACAGACCTTTGTTGGTAAAGTAATATTTCTGCTTTTGAATATGCTGTCTAGGTTTGGCACAGCTTTTCTTCCAAGGAGCAAGTGTCTTCTAATCTCATGGCTGCAGTCACCATCTGCAGTGATTCTGGAGTCCAAGAAAATAAAGTCTGTCATTGTTTCCATTGTTTCCCCATCTATTTTCCATGAAGTGATGGGACCGGATGCCATGATCTTCATTCTTTGAATGCTAAGCTTTAAGCCAGCTTTTTCACTGTCCTCTTCCACCTTTATCAAGAAGCTCTTTAGTTCCTCTTTGCTTTCTGCCATAAGGGTAGTATCATCTGCATATCTGAGGTTATTGATATTTCTCCCAGCAATCTTGATTCCAACTTGTGCCTCATCCAGCCTGGCATTTCTCATGATATACTCTATATAAGTTAAATAAGCAGGGTGACAATATACAGCCTTGACATACACCTTTCCCAGTTTTGAACCAGTTCGTTGTTCCATGTCTGGTTCTAACTGTTGCTTCTTGTTTAAAAATGGGCACTTGCTTCTTGTTTACAATGGGCACTTATAAATTTTATCTGAGAGTCCCGCTGAGCTAGAACAACTCCTGGTGAAATAAAGAGCTGTTTCTGGGCCTGCAAAGGCACAGGGTAGCCCTTCTTCTTAGGCCACCCAGCCCAAATGTATTCACCAGAAACACCAGTTCACCTCTTCCCTGTCTGTCTTTAACAGCAAGAAACCACTGATAGATGACAAAGTTAAATAGAATGAAGCATGGTGTGCCATTTCAAATCTTTTAAATTTTGAACCATGTGAGTATATTTGCTTGTTCAAAAATCATATTTTTAAAATACTAAGCAATTAATGGAAAGAATCCATTTCTGCTACACTTAGTAATTTTCTAAAGTCTTTTATGTTCCAATGGTTGATTGACACCCATGACCTAACACAGTTAAAATTTGCATTTTAGTAATTCCATTCTTAAGGATATTTACTTTCTAATTCTCTTTTAAACCTTCTGCTATTTAGTTATTGATTTCTATTCTCTCCTGTTTTAAATCTCAACAAAAATTTTGAGGGGAATTTTTTTATTTTAAATTGGAAAAGGAGCAAGGCAGTTCCAATGATGGCCAGATAGTGTTTTCGGGGTGGCGGGTGAAGGGAGGTGAGGTAAAAGTAAAAAGAAAAGAGGAACAGTTTTTAATGCACATTTTCTGTTTCCATTCATTATGAGATCCTTCTGATACACGGTTGAAGATGTTCCTGCTGAACTTTCCCTAAATCTCTAGCCACCTGTGTAAACTGAATGAATGATTAGTTCAGATCTTCAGGAGATCCTTTGATTTATTGAAGACTCTCCTGACACCGTTTCATTCTGAGGCATGGGGTATGTGGTGTACCTGGGGCTTCACAGTGAGACAGAAAGTGGGGCGCGAAGGGGAGGGTGGCCAGGCTGCCTGCCTCTGCTTCAATTCCCTTACGCCTCCTCAGGGCACCTCCTACCTCAGGCCACCCCTCCTCTCCACCTTCCTGAGTCTTCCCCACAATACCGACACACACAGACGCACACTCAGACTTAGTGCCCGGGTCTACCAGAGAGGTGGTCAGACGTGAGCGTGCCTCAGAATCCCTGCAGGACCTGTTAAACCCAAGTTTCTGGGGCCCACTTCCAGAGTTTCTGATCCAAAGGCTAGGGCTGGGCCCAGGAGTTTGCACTGCTGGCAAGTTCTCAGGGCGATCCTAAGCTGCTGACCTGGAAACCACATTGTGAGGACCTCATATTTGTGTCTTTTCTCTTCTACAGGCCTCGTCTCTACTTACAGTTACTTAGAAAGAATCCTTATCTATCAGTAATGTGATTCTAGTCTAGTGTTTGGTCTTTGGAGGCAAGTAAGGGAGGTTCACAGACCCTGGTATTTAATGGTGAACCAGACTCTTCACTTCTCAGCCTCAATTTCCTCATCTGTAAAGTGGGAATACTAATATCTACCTCATATAAATAAATAAAGTATTTAATAGGTCTAGACCATATTAGATACTCAATGAACGTCAATTTCTTTAACCCCACTCCCTTTCCTGATGTGTAACAGGCAGATTAACTACTAGAAGTGTTAACCCTTCCACAAATGCCCAGGATGATAAGAGTGATTATTTATATTTATACAACTCTTTACATTTACAAAATTAGTTAATACACATTGTCTTCTGAAGGAATTCTGAGAATCTGCATTTTTAACAAACACCAGTGATAATTTTCAAAGTTGGAAAGCAACTAATATCCTGATTAATCTTCACATCAACCTGCAAGGTGACATTTTTTTATCAGATTGTTTTGGAAGAAAACTTTTATTAAATGAATAATCCTTAGTGAAGCCTTGAGATGTATTATTCACTTCATTTTACAAGAACAGGGACATTAACTCACTGCTAAAAACCTATTTGACTTTTGTGAGCCTTAACTTTCTTTACTCTAAAATTGGAAAAAAGACCCAACAGGATTGTTTAAAGTTCTTGATAAGCTGTTAAATAAAGTCAGCTACCTTAGCAGAACATCTGACATACAACAGATTATCTGTAAATATTTTCTCATGATTTTTCTTGAGCTGGTCAAAACAGGGGCTTCAGAATTGAGTTGCATGCTTTTTTTTTTTCTGGTAACATGTTCAAGTGTTACCCGAAACATCTGGTAATCTGTTCAAATTAAAATAACCAGTCATCTATATAAAATGATAAAATAGAAAATAATCAATCTCCTAATACATTGACAAAGAAAAACTTTAAAAATAATTTTACATACTGTAAAATTCAGTCCTTTCAGTGATAAATTATGTAATACATATATTTATCAGATTTTATAGATAAGACATGAGATTCAAAGAAATTAAGTGCCTTGCCACAGTAACACAATGACACAATCCCAAACCTATGACTTATGAACTCAGTTCTTCAACACAGAGATAAAAATCTTTCCTGGTAGTATTTTAGGCACCAGAGACTGAAAAGTGGGGTGAATATTTTTGCCTCAAAAAACTATTTTTGGCATCACCTGATGCCTGATATGTGACTTGCAAGGGAATCTGAAAGGCTGGATGGTCAATTCACATTCAGTGTTGTCCAAGTATGTGGCTCCTGTACCATCAAGGTAAGGCAGGAAGCTCCTGATGCAGGTGTCCCGCGGCCTTTCAACTCTGAATGGCTGACCAAGCGCCTTTGTGACCCTGTTGACAGACAAGCTTCCTCCTCTTCCATTCCTCCTTCTAGAGCTCAAGCCTTAATAAGGGAAGGATACAGTTGCTCCTAAATGGGGTTCTGGAAAAATTTTAGTCCAGGAAAGAGCATATCTTGGCTTGGACCTTTACAAGTGGGTATGGCCATAAGCCAACACACCACCCGTTAGGTTATTTATACTGCAAAAGGAAATGATTTCCTTGTAAGCCACCTCCTTTCAGCTTCTGCCTAGTTCAAAATGTCCCAGAAACCAAAAGTCAGAGTTGAACTTAATGAAACAAAATATTTAGTAGACAAGCACATGGCTTCTTATAACAGAAGTGAAATTCCATGCAGTTATCTATATTAGAGCCCCACTGTTTAAGTGGCCATTTTTAATCAAGATTGACTTGATTTTCTGCAACAACTTATATCTTTTTTACTTGACCTCCTCACCTCCCCCTCTCTGTTCTATTAAAAAAAAACTAGCATCCAAATCTGAGCGAGACGGCTCTTTGGGACACTAGTCCACCATCTTCTCCATCTTCTGGCTTTCCAAATAAAGTCATTATTTCTGGCCCCTCCTTGCCAAACAAAAAAAAAAATTGACTTGATTTTCTCTGACCTTCCCATCCCAGAACTTCATTTGCTTTTTGGAAACTCCTCTAGTACTCAAGTGTAAGGATGCCCCTCAGGCTATCATGGAGATTTTTCTGTTACTTACTTGAATAAAGGATGCTTGACAGAGAAACATTATCTATTGTCAAAGCCAGGGTTTCCCATATGGCTCAGTGGTAAGGAATCTACCTGCAATGCAGGAGACACAGGTTCAATCCCTAGGTCAGGAAGATCCCCTGCAGGAGGAAATGGCAACCCACTCCAGTATTTTTGCCTGAAGACTCCCATGGACAGAGGAGCTTGGTGGGCTATAGTCTATGGGGTTGCAAAAGAATCAGACATGACTTAGTGAATAAACAATAACAGCAAAACTAGCCAAAAAGGAAAGTGACCCCTGGGTTGGTACAGAGTCTGACAACTAGAAATTGATTTCTTATAGTTAAGGACATTCTATCTCTGTGGTTATGGCAGCAACATCATATAAGCCAAAAATTTCCCCATGAGTTTTTGGAGGAAAATCCTATTTTCTCATCAAAGAAATGTAGTTTATCCTTCTGTCTCCAATTAGAAACAGAACATGATTTTTCTTGATGTTGATATCCCAAGAATTCACAGTTAGTCCCACTGGGAATATGATACCTGTAACTCAGCAATTAGATCTGGTGCTTATGGACAAGAGCTTGAGTAGGGTTACCTATGCTGAACTGTGAAATTCTTTAGAATTCAAACCCGCTTTTTTACCCTCTTCTTACAGGTGAGCATGAGCCCAGATTTAAGTGGGTACTAATGGATTCTTGGAAGAATCAGTAATTATCGGATAGACTATTTTTTACATTACAGACATGGCTAATTTATAGTGTTCACAGACGATCATGATATCAAATCAGAAACATTAAAACCGATTTCTGCAATCTAGCTTAAGACCCAGAACAAGAGTTTATGAGCCTGGTGAGAGGATGAACACATAATTGCCTCCTGGAAATATTCTGAAGATCACAAAAATATAAATCACAAGCCATTATTTTCTTTACAGACTGGGCATTTCTGCATTTGGGAATGGAAGCTTTTAAGAGGAGTACCAACTGGTTCAGTCCTGTGGTATCCAGAGGGGGCCTTGTCTCATGGATGTGGACAGGGCCGTTCATCTCGAGCCAGCTTCCTGCAGTGTGCTGCTTCTCTGCCCAGATGGATTTCTTAATCATGGAGTCCAAGACTTGGCTCAGGGTCCTTTGTGTTCGGTTTTGGTACAGTTTTACTTAGTGCTGGACCTGTACTGATTTGCATTATAAAATTCTGGACGTCAGTTGCAAGCCCAGTTCCTGGCCTGGTAGTCAGATTCCCAGGGGCATCGGCAAATGTCTCTTTCCTGCTTTAGCATGTGACTGCACTGTTTCTTACATCAAAGGAATTCTACCCATGGCAGGGGGTCTTGATGTCCAACAGGCCGAAATGCAGGTAGGTGTTATTTGTTTGTTTGTTTGTTTAGCATATGACCAGTAAGCATGTATAAAAGAACACGAAGACTGGAGGTGGAAATGGTTTTGCCACTTTATTTATACCACTTTCTATTAAACACTCTTTCTGCTACTTACTGGCTTCTGTCCGCCCACTCAAAGAAATGCTTACTCAGAAGTCCTCTTCTAATCTTTAGGCTCCACACTGAGCTTCCATCGATGGAATAATTAGGGGAAATACTGGTTGCTAACTTTTCAAAGTCAAGTTTCAACTTAATGATCAACACACTCTAGTAGGAAAAGTGCTACAAAGGAAGCTTAAAAAATAACAAGTGTTCTATCTCCCCATACAATTCTTTTAACTTCAAAATTCCTATACTTAAAAAAAAACCCAGTTCAGTGACTAATAACTATCTAACAACCATAATAACAAAAATAGCTTAACCCTATTTTGGAGGATTCATTCTTTTTCTCTCCATTTTACCACTTCCTACTCAATCATCGTCTATTACTTTTTTTCACACCACACTCAGAAACCGATAACACAAAGTCACTGAGCATAAACATTTCTAACTTACCTCTTTCTTACAGTTTTGTTCCTCATTTTCCTTCTCACTTCCCCTTAAGGAAGATTTTTCTCTCTTTCCTAAATGGGCTCAAGCCCATAATTTGTCCCATGAAAGCTTGTGCAGCATCTTACTTTCTAAACGGTTTCTCATTGCAAGATGGTTTTAAGACTCTAATCCCAACACAGTGATCCAAACATATGGTGGTTATTTTTGAAAGAAAAAAATAAATTCCAAGAAGTCTGGTCACAAATCAGTAATAGGCCCTGCAAACAGTTATAGCCACCAACAAAATCAGAAAGATTTTTACCTCTGCTTACTTCATAAATATCCTTGGTCTTTATTTTCTTATACTAATTATAACCACCATCTTAAACTGTTTAAAAAAAACAACACAACTGCAGTGTACCATTGGGGTCATTAATGTTCCTCTTCTCTCACATCAAGCTTCTATTGTCTGCTTAGTATATTCTTATTACCGTTTTCAGTCCATCCCAGCGTTCATTTGCCTTTATGCCAAATGGGTTGTGCCCGAGGGCTTGAAATTAAGCATGCAACCATCAAGCATGGCCAGCCCTCCCCTTTGTTTCATGGGCATCCCTGGGAGACTGTCACCACTCTGCTGAAGCCCTCCACAACCTCCTGAGTGAGCCATTTCCCATGGTGTGTGAACCACACTCTATCTCTACTTCTCTCTGGAAGTTTCGATTCTGAAAACTTGCTAAAATTGAATCTCTTCTTAATTTCCCCCCAACAAATTGAATTCCTCTCTAGGGGTACACTTTCCTCTCAGAATGTTTTTTTTTTTTAATAGCTTGTTTCTTTTTATTCTTGAATAATATTCCGTTATGTTGATGTACCGTTGTTTGTTTATCCATATGTTTATTAAAGGACACTTTGGTTGCTTCTAATTTGTGTGTGTGTTTGTGTGTGAGAGAGAGAAAGAGAGAGAATATGAATTAAGCTGTTATAAAATTCATGTGCATGTTTTTATGTGGGCATTAGCTATCACATCATTTGGGGAACTAACTAGGAGTGTAATGGTTAGCTCATGTGGTATGACAATATTTAGCTGTGTAAGAGATTGCTTTCAAAGTGATTACCGTTTTGTAATCCCGCTAACAACAAATGAGAGTTCCTATTGTCCCTCATCTTTGCTGGTAAATGCGTTCTCAGATTTTTGTATCTGACCTTTCCGATAAGTGTGTAGTGGTATCTCATGGCTCTAATTTCACCAGTCTACTCTAAAAGGTGATCTTATTTCCATATTTCCATTGGAACATTTCCATTGTGTTTTATTACCATCAATTTTTCAGGTGTTTTATCTTTAATCTGAGGTTTAAATAGATCTTCTGCTCAGCACAACTTATGCTGGTTTTTTTAACCTCATCTCTTACTTTTTGCTGCCTGCTTCGTAAGCCTCTTCCTCACTTTGAATCAGTTTTGTGTTGGTGTTATCCCTTTCTGCTCATTTATATAGGCAGAATATAGGCTGATTCTCTTTCTCCAAAAGATTTTTTCTTACCTTAAAAAAAATATGAAGAAAATGTGTTCTGTTTATTTCATTCCTCTTTTTTTTTTTTAAATTTAAGTGTAAGATTTACAATACTGTATGTTTCAGGTATACATTGAAGTGATTCAGTTGTATATATATTTTTTTCAGATTATTTTCCACTACAGGTTATTACAAGTTATTGAATATAATTCCCTATGCTATATAGTGAATCTTCATTGCTTATCTATTTTATATATAGTAGTGTGACTGTTAATTCCATACCCCTAATTTATCCCTCCCTGATTCCCTTTCCCCTTTGGTAACCTTAAGTGTATTTTCTATGCCTGTGAGTCTGTTTCTGTTTTATATCTAGATTCATTTGTATTACTTTTCAGATTCTACATATAAGTGATATCGTATGGTATTTGTCCTCTTCTACTTACTTCACTTAGTATGATAATCTCTAGGTCTATTTATGTTGCTGCAAATGACAATGTTTCATTCTTTTTTTTTTATGGCTGAGCAATGCTGGCTCAGCAGTAAAGAATCCACCTGCCAATACAGGAGACCTGGGTTCACTGCCTAGGTAGGGAAGATCCCCTGGAGAAGGAAATAGCAACCCACTCAAGTATTCTTTCCTGGGAAATCCTATGGACAGAGGAGCCTGGAGGGCTGCAGGCCATGGTGTTACCAAAAGTAGGACATGACTTAGCAACTCAACAATATTATATATATATATGAAAAGTGAAAAGTGTTAGTTGCTCAGTCGTGTCTGACTCTTGCTATTGTTAATAGTTTTGAATTAAAGAGTTTGTCTTTTCTAGATATCTGCTCAGGAGTGGGATTGCTAAATCATATGGTAACTCTATTTTTAGTTTTTAAGGAACTTCCATACTGTTCTCCATAGTGGCTGTACCAGTTTACATTCCCACCAACAGTAACCATTCTATTCAGTTTTTAAATACATTTAAGCAGTGGTTACCCCCAAATGTGAAATTGGAGCAGTTTTGAGGTAATGATTGGGAGTGAAATGGGGCAACTTTACATTTGATTTTTACTATTTTCACTTAAAAGTTTTTATGATAATATGGTATTGCTTTGCTGCAAAAGCTAATTTCTTTTATTCAAAAATGTCTTTACATTGTTCAGAAAGGGAAAGAATTTCTACCTCAAGTATTTAAGCTCCTCTAATATTGTAATCACCAAGACTGTCATGACCGAAGTGTTATTCATTGAAAAGAAGAGGTGAACAGAGACAGGGGGAGACTATAAACCTTGGGAAGAGAACTTTGTTCGGAGTCAGCCTCCCTGTACTTGTGTTTCGGCTGAGGGCACGTGACCAAGTTCTGCGAGCATCGCACTATGAAGGCTGACCACAGGGAGAGTTCAGATAATTATGAAATAAAACCATGTAAGTTAGTCTAATGTCCTGTTATCAACTTCTGATCCAAAAGGGCAAGGTGTCTCTTAATTTTTCCTCTACATGGTCTTATATAATTTTTTCAAAATTAGTACACGTTGCTGTGTCATGAAACACACACATGCACATACACTCACACCCCAAAAAGCTCCTATTCTCCTGAGATGGAGAAATTTAATCAAGTTTTTTCCTAATACCAGAACCCCAGGGACAGAGGAGCCTGGTGGGCTGCCGTCTATGGGGTCGCACAGAGTCGGACACGACTGAAGTGACTTAGCAGCAGCAGCAGCACTAGCTATGGTATTTTCCAGAGTTCCAGCAGGTATTTAGAGGATAAAGAGCTCTGCAGATGCAAACCAAACAGGGCAGCCTGCAGGACCCAGAACAAAGCACTGACAGGTGGAGAAGGGAGAGGAAGGAAGAGGGAAAAGTGGAAAGATTCTCATAGAACATCACATCCAGGTATCAAAGAATGTATTTTAAAACGCAGTCACAGCCATATGCCTCAAATAAACCTGCCTGGTGGAGTTAAGCCTCAGGGTGCTGGCAGCCAGAGTTGCAGGCCTGGAGAATTAGAAGTGAACTACCAGCCTCTAGAAATACTCTTTTCAATGACAATCTATTTAATTGTGACATTTGTAGGTCGCAGGATTCCTTCAAGCTCCAGTGTAGGTCCAGGCCCTTTAAATAATCTGTGTTTCAGTTGCCTTTTTGCTTCTCATAATCTGTTTGCAACTCTCCAGGCCTTTCCCAATGTCCTTACTCTAATACCGCAATCTGAAAGTTACCACTCTCAGCATCATGCTCCAAAATACTGACTTTTTCTAAATTCCTAAATAAAGAGGATTCTATCTACCGAATTAGATATGTCCTCAGTGCTTTCCATGCATCAGGTTTTAACCACTGGCAGATGTCTTAAGGTAAGAATTGTTTATTTCTGCCTTCTCACTTCATTAAAATACCTTCCCTCTTAAGGGAAGTTTTTGAGCAACATTCTCTGTTACCAACTACATTAAAATCTCTCTGGAAACCATCCTCTGGCAAGTACAGTCTTCCTTCTACAAAAAACTTTTCCTCGTGGTAGAATTATAAGCAATAGTCTCTGAGGATGTGTACATCAACCCCTTCATCTGACTGATGAGAAAAAGTCCTTCCTGCTTTGTCCTTTTTTAATGACAGCGTTTAGATTTCAACGCATCTCTCCCTCTCTCATTTATTCTCCGTTATCGTTTATCTTTCAACCAAGGTCAAAGATCTCCTGGTGGTGGTGGTGGTTTAGTCTCTAAGCTGTGTCTGACTCTCGTGACCCCATGGACTGTAGCCAGCCAGTCTTCTCTGTCTGTGGGTGAGTTGCCATTTCCTTCTCCAGAGGATCTTTCTGACCCAGGGATCGAACCTTCATCTCCTGCATTGTAGATGCTTTCCTGCATTTCAGGCAGATGTTTTACTGCTGAGCCACCAGGGACGCCCCTAAGATCTCCTACATCTCTAATAACCTAAGATAAAAACTATGGCGTTTCTTTCTCCCAGAGAACTTTTCCTATATTCCACTCCACGAATCAGGTTACTGATGACATTGGAATTCCTTCTCTAAGTGTCTAGGAGGCTTTCTGGTTGGGATGTGGACTTTTGCTATGAGTGGTTGTTTCAGTCGTCAGCTCCGGGACCTGGTGCTAGCACACTTCTGCCACGCCTAGACACACTTGGCTCCAGAACTTTTCTGGATCCTGTGGTAGAGTCGATGGGGTTCCTACAGTGGGCACCTTCACAATCACTTTCCACCCAGCACACACACACTTGGTTCTCACAACATGGAATCGTGAAGCAGAATTACTGTTCCCATTTTAAAGGGGAAGAAACAAATCTTGGTGATCAAATGTCCCATCTGAGGCAGCTTAGCTAGCTGGGGACAGAGCAAGGATACAAACCTCAGCGTGCTGGCTCCAACACTCCCACGGCGCTCTTCTCTGTGTTACTGATTAAGTGCTCTGTTTTCCTCCTCTCTTTCATGTCCTCTCTGCTCATGCCTCAGTTCATGTCACCAGAAGAGAGATAAGAGAATGACAGAGAGGAAAACACCACCATCCCTCCCGTGGTCCACCTAGCTTCGAGGTCCCCCCCAAACCCTCTGTTTTTTCTTTTATAATCCCTGGAAAGAATCAATAGCATTAATTTCGGACCCCTTGCTCTTTCTTGCTCTTCCACCCTCCTGTTCACATTAATTTAATGCTAGGCTTACTGCAGCATTTCTCCAATAGTAACTTTCAGATTGTGTTTTAGGTTATTTTCTACCTTTATTCATTGCAAGCTCAGTTTGCTCCACTCTCAAAGTAGTCTCTTAGAGGTCGTGCCTATCTGTAAACTCTGCCCCTGTCCCTGTTTGCTTCCGCTGAACACTTGGATACTTTGGGGCAGCTTTGAAGATACAGCAAAGGGGACAGAGGAGAATATATGTTCCCATGGACCAGTTTATGGTAGAACCGCCCCCCTCCCCACACCCTCCAAAAAAATGCTGTCACAGCAAAACATGATCCATAAAATAAAAATATGATAAACTGGGCTTGATTAAAGTTAAACCTTTTGTGCTTTAAAAGACCCCACGAAGAAAACCAAGTCTCTTGACTGAGAGAAAATATTTGCAAATCATGAATCTATTGAAAGATTTATATCCAGAATATATAAGAACCTGCACAACTCAATAATAAGAAGATAACCCAATTTAAAAATGAGGAAAAGATTTAACTAGAGATTTTAATAAGCATATGAAAAGGTGTTCATGTCATTACTCATCAGCAAAATGCAAAGTAAAACAATGAGTTACCTTTTCACATTCATTTTAATGACTAAACTCATGACAGGGAGTAACAAGTGATAGAGGATGTGGAGAAATAGGAGCTGTCATACACTGCTGATGAGGATGTAAAATGGTAGAGCCACTTTGGAAAATAATTTTATAGTTTCTTAAAAAGTTAAGCATAAACTTACTATGTCACCAAACAATGCCACTCTGAAGTACTCAGCTAAGAGAAATAAAATCAAACATCCACACAAACACCTGTACAGAATGTTCATCACAGTATTATTTATAAAAGCCAAATTTAGGCCCACTGAAAGAAGCCAGATATACACAAAAGTACACACTGTATTCCATTTATATTGAATCTATAGAGTCAGAAATTAGTTTCTGAAGCTGAGGGTAGAGTGGACATAGACATAAGACACTGTTTGAAACAGTGGATAAGTTCTAAAACTGGGTGTAATGATGATCATATAACTTCCAATTGTTTAGAAATAATTAAACATTTATAATAGGTAAAGTATGTGGTATATAAATTAGAGACTGGTTTTTTATTTAAACTTTGCTAAGTTTCTTAACTTTCTTGACTTTTCAACCTGTTAATCCACCTTGCCTTGCTTGGCATTTTTCATTTCTGAGAACACTCTAGCATTCCAGAGGAGGGAGGGTCCAAACACATTACTCTGCCCCTTGGTACCGCTTGCCCTTGCTTGGCCTCTGAGCAACACAAACTACAGTAAACTTTAAAGTCACGTTGATTTCTTTTACTGAGTTATCAGATTTTGACAGTGTTAGTCAATGTCTTCAAAACCCAACATTGGATAAACAGATACATTTGAAAGGCTGACTTTTAGACCTAAGAATCATTTCACTTTGCTCAGTCAATTAAAAATTTTAAAGACTAGTGGTAAAAAGAGGCAACATATTTTGCCTTTATCAAGGTCAAATTTTTCACCAAAATCTGGGTTGTCTGTTACCTATTAGATTAGGCTTCTTCCTACAAAGAGGGCATTAACCTATTCTGGTTTCGTGTTGGTAGAAGGTCAAGAATGTTTGCCATGTGTCCTCATCCATTCAAACGTCGTGTGAGTGGCCTGCTTTAAGGCTGTGCTATTCAGACTTATCTTGCTTGGGAAAAGGGCCAGAGTGGCTGAAGAAAGCAAACCGGTGGGGCTAACAGACAGAATCTCCTCGCTTTGGCTTCCAGTCACTGGAATGAAGTTACATTTCCTTTTTGGACTGTTTACACAATTGTTATTTCCACATAGATTATAACTGGGCTCTGCGCTGCCTGCCTGAGACATCATACACCAAATACGTTTTAACATGTTGAAGTAAGAAGCTGTATGAGCCTTTGCTTGGCAATCATTTTCAGCAACAACAAAAGAGCTTTGAACAGTGGAGGAAATTGGGTTGTGATTCATTAAAGAGCTCCAACTTAAGTGCCATGATCTGCATGGATTCCTTGAAGGGCTCAGAAGCTTGAATTCTGCCTGTGCTCATATAGGCCTTTGGCACTTTTGGAAATGGAAAGGCATCTGATTATGCATGTCTCCAGAGGTGTAGCTTCCCAAGCCAACAGCTAGTTGCCAGGAGACACAATGAAGTATTTCCCTAGATCATTTACTGGAACTCAGTCGATAGCTTACCTGATTGACTGATGTTTGGCGGGCACTGAGAATGGACTTCTGTCTCAAAGGAAGACTCACATTAACCAAGCTCATAGGGACCGATACACACAACTAAAGCCCATGAATTACCGCAAATTGTCAGGTCATCCAGAAAAGTCGTGTCAGCAAATGAGTGCAGCCCTCCCTTCAGCTTGTGAGTTATAATGAGTCAGAGAAGGGGTTAGGTTGGCTTCTCACTGTGTGAGTCTGCTCAGGCTACCAGGACAGAATACCATAGACTTGATGGTTTGAACAACAGAAATACATCTCACAGTTCTGGAGGCTGGGGAGTCCATGATCAAGGTTCAGTTCCTGGTGAGGACTGTCTTCCTGGCTGACAGACCATTACTTTCTCATTATGTCCTCACAGAGTGGAATGAGAGATCTCTCTGGTGTCTTTTCTTAAAAGGCACTAATCTGCTTGGATCAGGCTCCACGTTTAAGGCCTCATTTAACCTCAGTTACTTCCTTAAAGACCCCATCTCGAATTCAGCTACACTAGGTGTTCACACTTCAATGTATGAACTGGGGGAAAGGGCACCGTTCAGTCCATAGGAGTCCTTTCATCCCCTGGCCTGTCCTCCTCCCCGCCTTCTCATCCCTAGTTTCTGGCCCATGAGTATGGGGGGAGAGGAGATTTAAGGAAGCAGGACCATGTCTACTTGTCTGAAGCTGTGTGAGCCTTCATCATGTTCCCCAGGCCTGGTAGAGTGTAAAGTGACTCCTTCTCTTAGGAAGAATATTTTTACTTCTTAGGAGGCCTTCTTGATATGGTTGGCTCACTCTCCTGCTCACAGCTGTTTTCTCAATCCCTAAGAATTCCAGGGCTGACTTCCAGCCTCTTCCTCCCGAGGTCCATTTCTCCCCATCAGAGGACCCACTTGCACAGACGTGAATCAGTTCCACACCAGCTCCCTCTCAAGCGTGGGCCATTGGGGGTTCCATTGGAAACCCTCCTGTTCCCTTTTACTTTCTTTGTTTTGAATCCCAAACTCTGGGAGGATGGCCAGACATAGTTCAGCCCCCAAATCACCTTTGCTCCTGCGATCAGGGCATCTCTCATTTTTAGATCCCCCAGGCAGGGTGAGATTGCATCCCCCTCCTCCCTCCTAAACTGCAGAGGACACATCTCTCACCTTCTGAGTTGTGTCCCTGAAGCCCTTCTCTCTTGACCTGAAGGAAACGGGAACCACCCCCGACACATACCCAAAGTCCTCCCTTCTATAGCCAATGTAGTGCATTGGTCCTTAGCATCAAGTCTAGTCTCCTTTTTTCTGTGCTTTCTTGTACTGTACAGTTGAAGGCCATCGTTTTCAGATTCTGTTCTGTTCTCACCCTATTGCAGTTATGGTTCTGGAGGCAAATTAGATTCTGAAAATTGATGGCACTTGAATAAGATTTTCAAGGCAGAATGGAGAAAGGGAAGGGGCAAGGGGTCTTCCAGTGCCCCCAAGGCCATGGAGATGGAGACAGAACTTATCTGTATCTGTGCTGCAGGGTCAACCACTATCTTCATGGACATTAAGAAGTAGTTGCAGCTAAGAAGTGTTGACAGAGATTTCCTCATCTCTGGATTGCTGCTCTGGTGGTGTGATCTTGACCTCAGTGGTTCTAGAATGGTTCCACTGATGTCAGTGGTTCACATTGGCCTCTTGACTCCTCACCTCTGGATGGTGCCAGAGTGGCAGCTCCCCCGGGGCCCGTTCAGTGGTCCTGTTTTGAGAGTCATTTCTGTAAGTCTGGTCTGAAATCTATTCCTCCAGCCCTTCTAAAATGTTCTGAGTACCAAATTCCTTGAAGTCAACCTCATTCTGATTAAAATATCTCGAGTGGTTTCTGTTTCCTGCAACTGATCCCTCCCCTTGGGAAGGGTGTCGGGAATGGAATTCACTGGCACATCACAACCAGGTGGAAACTTCCATTTTAATCCTCTTATAAACTTCCTGTGAAAGTGAAGTGCAAGTCACTCAGTCGTGTCCAACTCTTTGCGACCCCATAGGCTACACAGTCCATGGAATTCTCCAGGCAGGAATACTGGAGTTGGGTGGTCTTTCCCTTTTCCAGGGGATCTTCCCAACCCAGGGATAGAACCCAGGTCTTGCATTGCAGGCAGATTCTTTACCAGCTGAGCCATAAAGGAAGCCATATAAACCTCTTGAGGGCAGTCCTAATGTTGAGTCCTGTGGAGCCCTCCTCAAGAGCTCCTTATCATGCTTGATCACATGAAAAGGGCCCAATGTATTTCAAATAGTACTTCATTCACAATGAAGATAATATCTTCATTTATGTGTCTTTTTATACTCAAGGATATATCCAGTGTTTTATGTATTTGACTGATGACAGTATAATTTTTCCCCTACCTGAAGGCAACAACTAAACCCCTTGACTCTTTTTTGGCCTTGCCTTGGGAGTAGGCAGAGAGGTAGAAAAACTTTAGGAGCAATTTCCCTTCCAGAATCCTCACTCCACCAACACTGTACCCCAAAGAGACTAATTCTTAGGCTTAGGTTTTGCTCCCAGCAGCATACAGATAACTCAGTCATTGTGATACTTGAGCCTGTGATCCAGAAGTGCCTTGTTTGAGCTCATCCTCACCTGTCCTGGGAGCAAATGTTGATGAGAAGAAAGCAAAGGGAACACAAGAACAAGGCCAGCAGTGCAAAGGAATGAGTGTCTGACCTGGGGAAGGGTTCCTTTCCTCCATTCTCCCAAGCCACCCAATAGGAAATAAGAGAAACATTGTTTGAGGTGAATAAGTAACTTTCTGTTATAATTATGAAAAATGTGAATAAGAGCATGTTTTAGAAACTTTGCTATTTGTCTTGCTTTATCACAGACTCTAAGCAAATAATGGTTTGCTGGCTCTGTGGTTGCAACCTCAAGAGAAGGCCTCTTCCTCCTCCTTCTACTCAAATTGCTGCCCCTAAGTTCCATCACTACAGGAACTGTGGAGCTGCCACTGTGACTCAGGGCAGGAGAGAGGGAGGGACACCCTGCAAGGTAGAAGACAGCTGAGAATGGGGAAACGGGAGCCCAGAAGAAGGTGGATCTCCTTTGTAATTTTGTCTCTAACTTTCATCTTTGGCATGCTTAACCCCAAAAGAACTACGTGAAAAATCACTCCCTTCCTAAAGTTTGCATCATGCTTTTTATTCCAATCTGAGTCATGGCAGTGTTCTTTGAGTCATCTGCCAGAATTTAATCAAAGTTTCACAATGTCCTTCCTATGTGAATAGTTTCTGGCTTCTCCCTTAAATTTTATTTTGGCATCAAAATATCCTTTGAAAAAAATGGCTCCAGGATCTCCTGCATTCCAAGGATCTCCACAGTTTCTCAGCCCCTGCCCGGGCCTCCCTCTTCTCCTCTGGGGCCCCCAGCAAGGTCACCAACTCCCTTTGTTCTTCCTTCTTCCCTTGCCTGTTGTGTCACTTTCCTGTCTCCTTTCCTTGCATTATTTTCTCCACTAAGAGCTTCTTTCCCCTCTTAGCACCCTTCCAGTCCCTAGGGGACAGTGACAGTCACTAACTCGAAAGGGAAGACCCCAGGCTGAGAAGCAGGCAGACATCTCAAGGTCTTACAACCCCAGAGAGTTTCCTCAGTGTCTCAGGGCCTTGGTTTTCTGTAAACTCAAATAGCTCTCAGTTCATATCCATACTTGGTTTAAACCATTTAGATAAAGATCCTGTCACAGCATAGGTACATTCTATCCTTACTCTGAAAGAATCCTACAGTTACATGAAGAAAACTTCTTTGAAATTCACTTTCTAAGTGTTCACCAATAGGGTACTTGTAAAATAATGAGGCATTTATATTTTAATATGAGGTGACTGTGTATAGTGTCTAGCGAGTAAGGAAAGCAATTTGTAGAAGAAGACATCTAGTAGAATCCCTGTTTTTAAAGAACCTATTGATATGTTCTATGCTATGTGAAAGGATTTAGACCACATGTAACAGTGGTTGCTATCGGGGGAGGAGAAAGTGCAGAAAGTCGGGAGGAGAATTTTAAGTTTTTCCCTCTATGCTTCTGAAGTGTTTGAAATGTTTACCAGTGTTTCTCCAACAAACCAAATTTGAATAATTGCGGGTGAGCATCTTCTATATCCTGGATTAGAGATTTATTGATGTTTAAAACTTATGAAATGAATGATATTATAATAGCATTTTCCTTTCATCCCCATTCACCAAATGTCATTTATTCTTAAAAAAAAAAACTGAACAGATTATTTGACTGTTTTGGCCTGTGGAGAGTGAGAGCTGAGCTGACTGTTAGGTCCCTCCTTCTAGTCTTCTGACTGTTCCTCACCCCAAACATCTCAGTCACCCTAGTCAGCAAGATTGTCTTGAGACAGGAAATGGGCCTAGAGGCTGAGGTGAAGCAAAGGTACTGAGTTTTCCTTTCCCTTCCCGGGTTCAACTCAAAGAATGCAGTTTTGTATGATAAATTCATTACCTAGCAAACAGGCCCAGTTTCTGCATCATAGACTGTAGCTTCTGCTGCTAAGTCACTTCAGTCAGTGATTTTTACTGACTTATTGATTTTAAACTTGTCATATTTCATGTCAAACAATTTAGATGTCACATGAAGTTTATTTTGGCGGAACTTTTTCTTATGTCACCAAATGAAGTCATTTCTGTCCGAACCTTTTTGATAATGGAATTCCTATGAACTTGTTTTGATTATAACTCATTATAGCAATGCGCGGGTGATTAACGCAGTTGAGTTACACACGTGTCTACACAGTCTTCATTCACTATATCCTCCCAGGATACATCTTTTGTAGTAGATCCCTCCCTGCACCCAAGGCCCCAGGGAGAAGATCAGTAATATCTAGAAGTGTGATTTCCTCCTTCTCTCATTCTGCCATCCAGGCTATTTGAAGACAGCTGTACATAAACAGGCCCATTGCCTGTATGACTCAGCCTCTGCTAATCACAGAGAACAGGAGTTTTTTTGGCAGGAGGATCAATCATCTTCTCCGAGTTCTTATGCTTTTTGGCTGATATAGGGTTCTTCTGCTAGGCATAAAAGTTCAGTGGAAATTCCATGGTAATCCTATGCATTTATGTGGAAATTGGGGATGATGTGTTCCATCGTGTTAGTGCATTTCTGGAGGACAACATCAGCATTAAAACACTCATTATTTTAAAAAACTAACTCTGAAATAGCTTTATGTATGTATCTACTTATGTATTTTCAGATTGACACCATCTTTCTTCCCCGGGGCCCCACCGCCCACGTCATCTCTCTCTGCCTGCCGCACCACCTCCCGACAGGGCTCCCTGCTTCCCTCTGGCCGACCCCCCCCCCACCACTCCTTCTCTCCAAACAGTGCAGAACTGTTGTTTTAAAATGCAAGTCAGGCCCAATCTCTACCATGTTTTCCAACCCCTCACTGACAGAACCACTGTACATCCGATGAAACCCACCCTCCTTTGCACGTCCTGGCCCCACTCCCTCTCCACCCTGGCCTTGGACACTGTCCCCCAGCACTCCAGCCTCCTCCTGAGAGTACGCCAGGCTTCCCCCCCGCCCCAGGCCTGAGTGCTCTGCACTGCTCCAGGCGCCATCCCTGACTTGCAAAAGTGGCCTCTCCCAGTTCTCCTTTACAGCTTCCTAGCTGTCTATGGGGTCGCACAGAGTCGGACACGACTGAAGCGACTTAGCAGCAGCAGCAGCAGCAGCAGTTTCTTTTGGACTTCTCAGGTGGCTCAGACAGTAAAGAGTCTGCCTGCAATGCGGGAGACCTGGGTTTGATCCCTGGGTCTGGAAGATCCCCTGGTGAAGAATTGGCAACCACTCCAGTATTCTTGCCTGGAGAATCCCATGGACAGAGGAGCCCGGCGGGCTAGAGTCCTTGCGGTTGCAAAGAGTCGAACAACAATGCTGGAGCTGAACTTCCGTCCTCTTGATTGATTGACTGATTGATTGGCTGTGCTGGGCCTTTGTTCCTACGCAGACTTTTCTCTGGTTGCAGTGCATGGTCTTCTCATTGCAGAGGCTTCTCGTTGCAGAGCACCGGCTCTAGGCACATGGGTTTCCGTAGTTGCTTGGGCTGGCACATGGGCTCTCGGGCCCTGGAGCACAGGCTCAGTGGCCGGGGCGCACAGGCTTAGCGGCTCTGCAGCCTGTGGGGCTTCCTGGACCAGCAATCACACCTGTGTCTGCTGCATTGGCAGGTGGGTTCTTTACCACTGAGCCACCAGGGAAGCCCCCTATCGGTTCCTTTTAGTTGTTTATTGTCTTCCTCCTTCAGTGGATGGAAAACTCCTTGTGGAGACGGACCATTAGAGCTGGCATTCTCAATGTTCAGGGACCTGCCAAAGCCCACAGAGTTCTGGGGAGCTGACAAAGATTCTCTGCCTCACAGACTTTAGGCAGGCTCATGTCCCTGTAAAACCCTGTTTAACAAGAACCCTGCTAAGTCAAATTTAATTAGAACTTTCCACCCTGAAAATCTGACCACCCTCAACATCTAATCAGGTTCTTCATCCTCCACTGGCTCTCAGGTGATACCTAATCACCCTGGCCTGTCTTCAGTTAAAAATTCTATCAGGTTGATTAAGTCAAAGACCCCTTACTCCTAATGTTTCCTCTTAAGTAATCTTCCATGTTCTGGCCTCCTCTCTGCTCTTTAGCTATAAACTCCCAGTTGCCTATGCTGTATTCAGAGTTGAGCCCAATCTGTCTTCCCCACTGTAAGACCTGATGCAGCGACTCCTGTACCTTATCATGCTGGTCCTGAAGAAAGTCTGTCTGTCCATCTTTAGTTAGTGTCTGAATTTTTTTCCATTAGGGGAGCACAGTTTACAGACTCCTACCGTATTATCAGCGTGAGTCATCACTAGCGAAATTTGCCTTAAAGCTCTTGCTAAACATCATCAATTTTATTTTATTGAGCAATTTGTCAGCATTAGTCTAACCTGTTAACTCTTTTCCAGTTAAAATACATAAGTAAAGCTTTCACCACAGCATAAAGGAAGTAGGATACAGAAGACAGCCAGCTTTGAGGCAAAGTGTTGCAAAGGTTCACTTTTCATCACTGGGGGGTGGGGGGGTGCTACAAAAGTTTTATGATGAGGTAAGGATTAGGGAGAAGTTTTGATGAGACAGAATACAGAAGCATGACTCAGCTTTCCCAAATAAAATCTTTTCACAATGACTTCATTACTTTATTTGAAACAATGGGAGTTCCAGGACCCTCGGTTGCATCTGTACTCAAAAATAGTGAGGAAAATATTTTAACCCTATTTTAAAATTCCCTGTGTCAATCGACACCTCCTTCCGTTCCTGTGCCTGGTCAGTATGATTTCCTGTATGTCTTCACACAAATCAAAGTATTGAAACAACCAGAGTTTTCATTTCTGTTGTTGTTAACAAGAAAGGAATTTATATATTTGTGAAAATTTAGTCAAAGTCACAGGTAAGAATTATGGTTTGGTTCTGGGAACTGGATTCAAAATACAGAAAATTAAGCACGAAGCTATTGTAAGACATATTTTACATTGACTACATAGCTCCATGATTTTGAAGCAAAGCAGCCATGGTTGTTGCCACTGACAAAATATAGGAGGCTATTTAAGACTGGGGCCTGTTGTGACTCTCATATAACTAATCGATTGAATTGACATGCATTTACTGGGCTTCTACCACAGCTTTTCAGAGGGATAGATATGGTCCCTGCCTTCAAGAAGGGACTGCATTCCAGGACACCTCTCAGCCCCAGACAAACCAGGATGGCTGCTCCCCTTGGTGCTAGAAGAAGTGGAGAGGGCTTTGGTGAACATCTGCCAGCTGCAGGATGCTTGCCAGGACTAAGAAAGGGTGTTATTTATCCCTGCTCAGCTCCTGAAACAATGAGGAGTGAGATAGGAAATTCAAATAGGGATCAAAATAGCCACCCTTTTCACTGATACAGACAGATCAGAACAAGGCTTTTATCTACTGAAGGGGCTCCCCTGATATTGAACCCCACAGTAAGGTAGCCTTTCCCTCCTGGCCTGGGCCATGCTGGACCTCTTCTCATGGGAAGCGTGACTCGGGGAGCAGAGGAGAAACCCCATTCTCTGTGAGCAGGTCTGCTGTCAAAGGTGGGGTGGGGGAAGAAGTTGCTCTTGAGCATCCCATTTATTTTCCCCCAATTTGTCAAGTAGAGAAGCCACACCATCTTCCTAGGGAATCAAGAAGGAGAGACTGAGTGAAAGGGGAGTCCAGGCTATTGTGTTAATCAGTCTTCTGTCACAGAGAGGGCAATGCCAGCCAGAGGGAAAGGATTCCCACTCAGCAGGAGGAAACCACAGGAGTGTAACAGTGCAGCTCCAGAGATGGGGCACCCAGGACACCAGCCCAAGAGAACTCCAGGTGGCGGGACTGAGATGTTTGGTACTTTAGTTGGAGAAAGATGCGTGAGCAGAAAAGCATAGACTAGAACACAGAAAATGGGATCTAGAACATGAGAAGCTGGAGCTGGATGTGGTTCCCTTAGCAAGCTCTGTCTCTGAAAGAGGGAGAGAGAGCTGCCAGGGTCTCCTTGTCAGTGACATCATGGAGCCAGTTTTTCTTGTTTTAGTCCTCTAATAACCTGTCCTTCCTTCACCACCACCACGATTACCACCAGTGGTGATTTTTCACTGTGAAATAAAGGATCAGCATTCTGGTTTGTATGTCCCAGTCTCTGTGACCCCAGCCAACACACAGCATCCCAGAGAGGAGACACCTCCCTTCACCAGCACATTGGACCAATCAAGTCCCATGTCTGGAAGGCTGAAGATGAGGCTCTGGATCATGGTGAATCCCCATAGGATAAACACCACCTTCAAAGTTCCCTTGACAACCAACCAGCAGCCTTCTTAGAGGATGCCATGCTGGACCACGTGAGACCAATGTTTCCTTTGAAGTGACGTTATTACAGAGTGCCTGACTGCAAGAAGATACATTTCAGTTCTAGGCTAAAAGGAGATTATCAAGTACATGACTGTAACCTGGAGGTAATGCTGTGGTGTGTGAGAGGGCATGGGGAGAAGGGAAAGGGAGGGGAATTAACATTCATAGGACACCTACCTTGTTGTACCAATCTTGCATGCTTTCTGTAAGGAAGAATAACCAGAGAACACACTTGAGGAGTGTAAGTGAATTGACCAGAGTTAGCCAACTAGTAGCTCGGAGCAATGGTATTCAACCCGAGGCTAGGCTAGCTTGAAGAGTAATCACAATAACAGGAGGAGATAATTGGTATAAAAATAAGAATAAAAGTGCCCTTATAATCAGATCAGATGAGATCAGATCAGTCGCTCAGTCGTGTCCGACTCTTTGCAACCCCATAAATCGCAGCACGCCAGGCCTTCCTGTCCATCACCAACTCCCGGAGTTCACTCAGACTCACGTCCATCGAGTCAGTGATGCCATCCAGCCATCTCATCCTCTGCCATCCCCTTCTCCTCTTGCCCCCAATCCCTCCCAGCATCAGAGTCTTTTCCAATGAGTCAACTCTTCGCATGAGGTGGCCAAAGTACTGGAGTTTCAGCTTTAGCATCATTCCTTCCAAAGAAATCCCAGGGCTGATCTCCTTCAGAATGGACTGGTTGGATCTCCTTGCAGTCAAGGGACTCTCAAGAGTCTTCTCCAACACCACAGTTCAAAAGCATCAATTCTTCGGCACTCAGCCTTCTTCACAGTCCAACTCTCACATCCATACATGACCACAGGAAAAACCATAGCCTTGACTAGACGGACCTTTGTTGGCAAAGTAATGTCTGTGCTTTTGAATATGCTATCTAGGTTGGTCATAACTTTCCTTCCAAGGAGTAAGCGTCTTTTAATTTCATGGCTGCAGTCACCATCTGCAGTGATTTTGGAGCCCAGAAAAATAAAGTCTGACACTGTTTCCACTCTTTCCCCGTCTATTTCCCATGAAGTGATGGGACCGGATGCCATGATCTTCGTTTTCTGAATGTTGAGCTTTAAGCCAACTTTTTCACTCTCCTCTTTCACTTTCATCAAGAGGCTTTTTAGTTCCTCTTCACTTTCTGCCATAAGGGTGGTGTCATCTGCATATCTGAGGTTATTGATATTTCTCCCGGCAATCTTGATTCCAGCTTGTGTTTCTTCCAGTCCAGCGTTTCTCATGATGTACTCTGCATATAAGTTAAATAAACAGGGTGACAATATACAGCCTTGATGTACTCCTTTTCCTATTTGGAACCAGTCTGTTGTTCCATGTCCAGTTCTAACTGTTGCTTCCTGACCTGCATACAGGTTTCTCAAGAGGCAGGTCAGGTGGTCTGGTATTCCCATCTCTTTCAGAAGACTTAGAAATTAGAATGCAGTTGTCTAAAAGAGACACTTGCCCCAAGTTCTTTTTTAAGCATTCAGTAGATATGTCCTGCTTGGAGTCATTTCTCAGTCCTGTGTGAAGACAAAGAGATAATAAACTCAATGATGAACTGTGGGATTAAACAAGCATACGAAGCATCCTTCCTGCCGCTGCCCCTGACCTAACATGTATTTGAGCACGTGGCACGCCTGAATGCCTGGGAAGATGAAGGATAGTCAGTATTTGTATGAATTGGTCTTGCTTTTGTGGAATTCTCTCCTGGATTTTGTAAAAAGATTAAATTCCGAATTAAAATTGCCACACTGCTGCTTGTTAAATATTCTCTTTTTATAAATAAATAGGTACATTATTTATAAATGGGAAGATTCAATATTTAAAGGAAGATTCAGTATTCAATATTGTTTTTTTTAAAGAGCCCCTGGCTGGAGCATGTCACCAGAACCTTCCTTCCTGGTGAGGGGATGAGATGAAATGAGTCTTCTTTGGTGTAGATTTGAGAACAGAGGCTTAACCTACACTTAAGCCCCCTTAGGTTAATGCTGAACTCCAGGCTGCACCCCCATTTGGACTTCTGACTGTCCTTGCTCCTGTCCCTCATCAGTGTTCCTCTAAGGGTGCGCATCTGACCATAGAGTCACCTGGGATGAATTTTCAAAATGTATCAGGATTAAAAAAGTTTTTGGATAAAGTCTCATAGAGTTGAGAATCACTGCTTTAACCAAGGCAGCGCTAGTAGGAAAGCTGCCTCAAGCCTCACCCTTAACTCAGAGTCTGGCCTTTGTCTTATGAGCAGTGGGGGCACCAAAGGGGTTCAAGCAGAGAAAGGATGTGGTCACATTTGAACAGTAACAGATCAGTCCAGCTCTAGTGTGGAGAACAGACTGCTAGGACCAAGGAGACTGGCCGCACAGCTGTGGTCCAGACGAGGGGGAGTGCTGAGCTAGGGCGGAGCAGAGGCAGCGGGTGGATTGGAGAGGCCCCAGGGCCAGGGGCTGACAGAGCCTTGGTGCTCCCCTGGTGGGGGATGGGAAGTCAGCAGGCGGTGGAGAGAAAGAAGTTAAACGTGAACTCACCAGGTTTCGAGTGGGATGTACTAACAGGAGCACCACACACTACTGTCAAACTCAAATTATAACCCAGATGCTCTGATACTTCAGAATTTTCAAATATAATATACTTGATTTGTATAAGATCTATTAAGTGATGGTGCTTTTTTGTTTGATTTTACAATTAACAATTCTTTGATTTTTGGGGGGGGGGTGCCTAGGGGGCCTGATAATACAAAATTAAAACATGATATCTAGTTCCTACTAAAGTTATTTCTCGGTTTAAGTTTTCTGAGAAGTCGAACATAAACCAAAGCTTCAACTTTCATTCCATAGGGCTAAAAATCCTCCAGTCTCCTAACCTGAAATTTGGAAGTAAGCGCCATCTCTCTAAGTCACTGGGAAGTCTCCTCTATCTCTGTCTTACCCCCTCTATCCTGGGATGCTTTGTTTGGAGCTTTTTATAGAACAGATGCGTGATATCTAACTAGAACTGGAAAAATCTATAGGGAGCAGAGTGTAGCAGTAGGTGCAGAACAAGAAATACAATCTGATCACTATATTTCAGTTTTATTCTTTACATTTACAGTGTTGTTTTTTCTTAATTACAAAACAGTAAAACATTGTTATCATTATTAGAAATGCAAACAATACAGAAAAGTTTGGTACAGAAAGGGAAAACACCGTGTCATCTCCATCTCAGAAATATCCATGTTAACACTTGGATGTATATTCTTCCAGGTTCCCTCACTAACATAGGATGAAGGTTAGGGTTTAGCCAGACATTGGGTAGCGGGCCCAGGGCTGAGACCTGTGTTCTTAACAGATGTTACAGAAGCTGGAGACTCAGTTTGGTGCTGAAACACAGCATGTGAGGTAGGCATGGTGAGACATGAGGGGTGGAGGCAGGCACGGGTTTTGAGTGTTGTGTATGTGTGTGTGCAGCGATGCCCACATGCATTTGTGCACCTTTAAAAAAACTGGATCATACTATGTATTCTCTTCCAAAACTTGCTTTTTCACGGGAAAATCTTCCCACATCACTACATTTCGATGTTGCTCATCGTTTTAAAAACAGCTATGGAGTACTACTCTGTTTTTTGGGTGTACAAAATTTGTTTAACTAAATCAGTATTGCTGTGAGTAGTTTCCAGATTTTGCTGTTAAGAGCATAAATGAGCATTTAGGAAATACCCATGGAAGAATTTCAAAGGACGATACTGCTAGGTCAATGACCATGCATATTTAAAACTTTGCATGACCTACTGTTTTCAAGACTGGCTATTTCCCTACATCTGTAGCAGCACTGAATGCTAGTCAATTATTGTTCGCCAACCTAATGGGCAAAAAGAAATATCTCATTTCACATTCTATTTTAATTATCATTGAGGTTGAGCTCCTTTTCATATCTTCCTTGCCTGTAGGTATTTATCCTGTCAGTTACTGGTTTTGCCTTTTGTTTCTGGTTACTTTAAGTCGCCTGCCCCCGTGGACTAATAAACATGCTACTGTAGACTTCTGTGACTTCATTTAACGGGAGCATTTGCTGTGTTGGTGAAACTGAAAATCCAGGACCTTTAGTGCCTTGGGGTCATTTGTGCCTTTCAGTTTTTACTGAAATCGCAGGGCACTGTTTTCTTTCAGTCGCTCAGTCGTGTCCGACTCTTTGTGACCCCATGGACTGTAGTCCACCAGGTTCCTCTCTCCATGGGATTCTCCAGGCAAGAATGCTGGAGTGGGTTGCCATTCCCTTCTCCAGGGGATCTTCCCAACCCAGGGATCGAGCTCGGGTCTCCCGCATTGCAGGTGGATTCTTTACCGTCTGAGCCACAGGGAAGACTTAGAGAATTAATTTTCTTTTGTAGCAAGCCATATTTGCTCCTGCCCTTTTTCTCTTGGCCTGTACCTCCTTAATCCGTGGACCCTAAAACTCCTAATTTCCACTATTCAATTTCATCATTTTAAAAAGAGACACTTAAAAGGGCCTTGAGGAATGCTTTAGGCTCCACATCTTCATTTTCTATTTAGGGCTTTATGGTATTCTGGGAAAGAGACATGGATTTTCTTTTGGATAAGGCCTGTCTTCCAATTTAGACTTCACAGTTCTCTATGAGCAACTGGGGGAACTTGTGCCACTAGGAGTCCAAATTAGTCCATGTGTCTGTTCCAACTGACATTGGACGGCAACACATCAGACTTGTCCCCAACAGGTGTCATGCTTAGTCTCTAGCTAGACAAACTGAGAGAGATAAGTTCTCCTGGAAATTGTGGTAGATTGCTTTCTGGATCACTAGGGTGGGAAAGAACAACAAGGAATTTTAAATACAGGTGTAAGGAGTCACTGGAATCATGCATTGGGATGTTCAAAATTCTTAGAATTTTGAATTTGTAGTGAAAACGCCCTTTTCCTGAGACACAAACCGACTCCCTCCTTTTATGAGTGATACCCAGAGAGGTGCTGTCTCAGCTTGCCCAGGCAGTGAGTGGTAGAGCTGAAATGCAGGTTTCCTGATGTGGGTCCACGGTCTTTTTCTTCTAGGCTGCCTCCTCTCCTGATCTAACTGGAAGAAGAAATTTGCTTAGAAGATTCATACATTATTAATTTCAAAAGTCAATTTAGTGATCATCTATCCCAAGGAAGAAAGCTGAGTCTCAGAAAGATGAGGTGATTTTCTTGGGGTCACAGGACTAGTCAGTATCATGAATCACAGAACACAGGTGCGTGTCTTATAGCAAAGAAGGTTCTCTCTCCCAGGTCACCCTGGCATCCCCTGCCAGGGATGGTCTGAGTCCTCAAAGCTGATGGAAATATTCTGAACGTGTCAGACTGTGGTGGCTGCCCTCAGAAGTGAGTAATAAGAGGCTCCCTCCAGCTGGTGCTCGGAGAAAACCGTGCTCCGTCCTTTAAGGTAATCTAACCCCACACCTTGTGTCTCACTGAAAAGAAACAATCCTCAGGGGCCTGTTGGTTTGCGACTTGTGGAATAAAATGTGCATTCCTGGTAATAAAATATCTCACTGCTTTCCTACTGCTTAGGTTAGGTTCTGTTTATAAGGAATATTGATGTAAGTTAGCTTGAAACAGGGGATTTTTATAGGAACTGAGATAGCTCCAAAAATTGAGGCGACCTGAGGAACTGGTCAGCTCCAGGGACCCACCACCCTCGCCATCTCTTTCTCATGGCTTCCTGCTTCTCTTCATGCTTCTGCTCAGTTCTCCTCTTTTCTAACTGGCTGTCTTGGCTTGTTAGACGTTTCTCAGCTTTCTTAACTCTGGCTTGCTCATGACTCCTGCCATGTGCCATGTCCCTGACCCTCCCTTAGGGCATCCTTAAACTTTTTACTCTTGTCGCTATGGGCTCGTTCCTTCCGTGTTTCCTAGTTCCAGCTCTCGGAAGACAGAGAATGTGATCAGCCCCCATTGCCTTTCTGCACTCAGCCTCGGGTCATTGTTGTCCTCCAGACTCTGGGATCGGCTGTCCTTTGGTCTGGTGCTATCCCTACACCAATTAGACGTGTCCAAAGAAGGGTGAATCAAGGTCTGTGAGTGGGTCCATTTCTCTCAAGAGGGCTGAAGCATCATAAACACGTCTAATGCATCTACGTTTTAAAAAATTAAGATTCAAGTATCATGGAACTGAATTTGTTAATTGGCATCATCTTTTGAAAATTTGGGGGTAAATGATAAAAAAATATGTTATTCAGGAATTCTTTCCAATATCTAACAGTGAGTCATGCTAATACTATAATTTCCAATCCATGGACTGGTTGGCTGTTTTTCAAGTATTTGTACTGGGTTGCACTCCCTCGAAACTGAAATTTCAGCATGTCACTAACAGAGAATGAACACTTGCGCCTTGGCCTCTGAGCTCTGTCCTGAGAGGGTCTTATGATCTCTATATTCCTGACTGCCCAACTTTACTCCACTTAAACCTCATTCTCATATGTAAACCATGTTTTGTGTACCACTGATAGTAATTAGTTGATTTAGGAGGTTGGGGTGCTGCATGGAATTGGACAGACATGCAGAAAAAAAGCAATTATCCTTTCCTGAGCATCTACCATGAACCTGGTGTGAACATTCTCATTTTATAGATGAGTAAACTGAGATTCAGAGAAGGTAAGACAGTCTCCCAGTGAGACACAGCAAGCGAGCAGTAGAACTAGAATTTAACCCAAATCTGCTGCTGCTGCTGCTGCTGCTAAGTCGCTTCAGTCGTGTCCGACTCTGTGCGACCCCATAGACTGCAGCCCACCAGGCTCCTCCGTCCCTGGGATTCTGCAGGCAAGAACACTGGAGTGGGTTGCCATTTCCTTCTCCAATGCATGAAAGTGAAAAGTGAAAGTGAAGTCGCTCAGTCGTGCCCGACACTTAGCGACCCCATGGACTGCAGCCTACCAGGCTCCTCCATCCATGGGATTTTCCAGGCAAGAGTACTGGAGTGGGGTGCCATTGCCTTCTCCGTAACCCAAATCTACCTAAATCCAAATCCCACTCTTGGTATCATGCCTTGGAGTCTGTGGGTGAGGAGGAGGGTGGGGGGAGGAGCATATTCTGAGTGGGGAGGATGGAGATGTTCGCAAGGAAAGGTGTGAATGTAGATGGGCGAATACAAAGTGGTGCCGAGACTGCTGAGCGGGGCAGCAGATTCCTGCTGGAGATGGAGGAGATTAAATGTCACAGGCAGCCAGATTCTTGCACAATACAAAGGCCAGTCTAGGGTGTAACTGACATTTTTGGAGGCATGGGGGAATCATTAAAGGTGGGCATGACGTGACCGAGGCAGCTGTTTAGACTAGAAGGATTAGCCTGGAGACAGGTGTCAGAAGGATGGGACTAGAAAAAGCCTCGAGGTGATTTAGGCACGCATAGCTAGGGGGCCCTGTAATCCTAGGAAACGAGTCACAGCTGGCTTCATGGACTCGCGCAGGACGCCTTTTCAAGCCTGCTGCCTCCTGGTCTTCTCTGTGACAGTCACAAGCTCAGAATTGTCAGTCTTGCAGGAACTGAGCTCTGCTACAAAGCGTGGCTTTTGTTGGAGAGAAATACTGTTCATCTCTCATGGTATATCTTAGTTGAAGCTTCCAAATGTTGCACTTTTTTGATTTTTAAAAACAGAACTGATCCAAAGGGTAGTGAGCACGGGAAGCTGAGGCTGTGGTCTAAATTTCCCCTGAAAGTCTTAACCACGGGTGAGATTTTGTATGTGTATCAATCATACCATTTCCACGCTTGGTCTCTGTTCCTGTCACTCCAAGTGTGAGAAGAGATAGACGGCTGAGACAAAGGAGAAGTTCCTAGGCTTTACCTTCTAGTTCTCCTTTTTCTTTTCCATAGTAAAATTACCATGAAATTACTTGTAAGAAGTTTCGGGCAACTGGGCTAAGCTACTTGTGGGATTTGCCTTGGGAAGAGTGAAAAATCAGTAATTTTATTTTCTTCCCTATGTTTTACAGCTCTTGAGTCTATTTATATAATTCAAGCCAATAACACAAATAAAGTTGGTGCTGAAGCATGTCTTTCTGTCAGTAGAGATTAAGTATCAAATTTGGAGGTAGGTTAGTTTGTCAGTTTTATTGGTGAGAGGAGGGTGAGGAGCGGGCTTTAATCCCTCGACCCTGAGGGGTCAATAATAATAGAGGTGGAAACCCAGTGGATAAAAATGGTGACAGGTTGAACTGCCTTTTCCTTTTGCCCCAGGCTGAACTTGGAGACTCTCTTTCTTAACATAGCCGAAGTCATAAAATAAAATTACAACCTAGACAAAACAGAGGAAGAAGTCCTCTGTACAAGCGCTAAACTGCTGATTCTCTCAATGTGATGTAATACTAATAAAGCCAAATCAAAAACTTTGATTGGCTGCCCTCCATGTATAACACACCATGCTAAGCACAAACACTGGTTTTTCCTTAAGTTTAGGGACAGAGATTTGTGTACTGTCAATGTAACAGCCTGCACCGAAGCAGAGGGGAGCTGTTACAATTTCAAATCCCATGTAACAACCTCAAGGGCACACTCTTTGCCTTTTGGTTTCTGGGCTGAGTGCTAAAGTCAGGCAGAGACATTCTCCAGTGCGGAAAGCATAGGCCATTGGATGTTTCAGGCAACACAACACCCACAGATTCCTAAAAAGGAATCACATCTTCAGGGGGCTGTGTGGATGTGAGAGCGGGACCTGGCTGTCAGGATCCTTAAGCCAATGCCGTAGAGTGGTCCAGTGGCTGGGACCCCCATGTCCTCCTCTTGTTCCCATCACAGCTGGACTTGGGGGAAGTAAGGGTTTGCAGAGTTTTGGGTGAAAATTGTGGGGAATACTGTATATCCAACAGAAAGAATTGGTCAAAGCCAGCTTTGTGCATGGTCCTGCTGGCATCTCGTTCTCATCAGTGGTGGCATGGTGGTCCCATCTGTATTTGCATCTGTGGGAATTCTGGGACCAGAGGCAGACTGGCCACGGGAGAACCAATGATGATTGGTGTTTAAGCTCTCCGGACACAGTGGGAACTTCCAGATTCTTGAACAAAGAGGAGGCTGTGTCTGCGCCAACCTCTCGGCAGGAAGAGGGAGTGCACGCAGGCCGAGAGCTCTTTGAGGTGAAGGAGGGACCTATTCCCATCCTGAGGCATTTGTCTTTTATCGTCAAGACACTTTTGAGTACCAAACAAAGAGCTGTGTCTTCCTGCCCAGGAAGCTAGTAAATTCCAACACAGAGGTGGCCTTCAAAGTCTGTGGTCCCTTAAAGGTCAGACAGTTCAAGGTTATCTGAAAGAACTACATTTTCTTGGGGTGGGGCCTGGGGTATAAACCCTCTAGTTTTGAGAGGAACTGAGCGGGGCAGAGACTGCAGGAGAACTGGGGATGGTGGTAAAGAATGGCAGCATGTGTTGAGGGTTGGAACGCTCCTGAAGCAGTGGCAAATACTGTGGGGAGACACCAGGGATCACTGGGAAAGGGAAGGGACTTGGGGTTTAGAGTTTCGTAACACAACCTCGTGGGAGCTCAGAGCCAAATACCTCACGCCCATCACCCAAGCTTTGACTCTCACCAAGGCCTGTGTACCCTGAAAAAACTAAGTAATTCTCAGTATTCAGTCAAACACTGGCCACTTTAAAAATGCCACCATTTTCATCAAAGTTGTGTGGTTTGAAGGACTTGGGAAGGGGAACCTAAGCAAGACATTGGTGTGGGTGGTATGCTAGCTGCTGGGGGTGGGCGACAGAGAAGGGGGTCCAAGATTAGCTCTCAGGGTCAGAATCGTCCATCTGTTTGGAAGATGACGTACATGCCTGCCACCATTAAATAATATTAGAATGTCTGGTTCAGGGTCCAGTGACATTCTGACATCAGTTTGTCAGTATAGCAAACAGTCCCACGAGGACTTTCTCACCGTCCTCAGGTCAGTTCCTGACAAGGTCTACCTTAGTTCCCTACCTCCAGGGGAGAGGAGAGTCCTGATTTGGTCAAAACCAACCTTCCTCCCCGCACTGCTCTTGAGAACTGAGATCAGGCAAGAACCGGCACTGACCATGTGGGAGGTGCGTCTTTATTGATAACCTGTACAACTATCTACAACGAGTATATTGTATCCTTATAAATCACCCCAAACTCAGCAGTTTAAAACAATAAGCATCTGTCTACACAATTTCTGTAGGTCAGGAATCTAGGAGTGGCTTAACTGCCTCAGGTCTCTGTGAGGCTGCAGTCAAGGTGGCCACCAGAGTTGCAGTCATCTGAAGGCTTTACAGGGGCTGGAGGATCCATGTCCAAGATGGCTCAGTCATGCAGAAGGTCACTTGATGTTGGCTGATGGCAGGAAGCCCAGATCCTACCAACGTGGACTTCTTCATGATAGGATGTCCAGTGGCCCCCAGAGCAAGTGACCCCAGGGAGAGCAAGCAGAAACCTCAGTCATTTTTGTGAGTGGTTCTGGTAAGTCACACTCTGTGATCCTGCTGTTACATAGTCCACTCTGTTCAGTGTGAGGGGACCACACAAGGGCGTGGGTGCCCAGATGAGAGTCACTGGGGACTGTCTTGGAGGCTGGCTACCACCAAAAGCTACCATCCACTGAGAGCTTACTGTGAGACAAACACCTTGCCGAGCATTTTACATACCGGAACAGGAACGGGGTTCTTGTTTTCTTTATCCCCATTCACAGATGCAGAAACTAAGGCTTTGAGGCGGTAAATGACATTCTCAAGTGTTTTCCATGTCCAAATTGCCTTTGACTTGCCCTGATAAAGAATCAAGTTGATGCCGTGCTGTTCATTTAGCACACAAGTTTTGAGTGCCTACTACGTGCCAAGGTCTGGGAATCCAAGGACAGCAAGACTCGGGCCCTGAGGCATGTGAAAATGAGGCAGGTACTAAGATAGCACTGTATTTAAGGTGCGGTGGGGCTCAACCAAGCGGGGAGGCAATTCTTTGTGAGTAGGAATGGGTCAGCTTGCTGCTTGAGATAAAAGGGATCAGGCATATTCTTTACTGGGAATGCATCCTTCCCTTTAGGCCTGGGAATAGGAATCCAAGTTCAACAATTCCTACAGAAGGTAACCATCTTCACCTTCTAGCTTTTGGTCTAAGTTTGGTGTATCCAGATAACACTTTACAATGAGGTCTGGAATCAGGAGACTCAGAGTTTATACCTTGTTTTTCCACTAACTCCCTGCGTTACCACTGATAAATTCTCAACATACACATGCCTTGGTTTTAGCTTCTGTTGAATGGGTATAGAGTAATAATTCCTTACATCATGAGGGTAGGGTTATGTGAGGATCAATTAAGATAAAAGATGTAAAATGCTACTGAAAAGTCCAAAGCTCTGCTTTCAAAATGATCTGAAATCATGAGCTAGTCCTTCCGCAGCATATGTCGCGCCTCTGCTATAGTGCCCTATTCCCCACTCCACAGTCACAGAGGGCTGTGGATTTCACTTCATTTTCACAGTGTACATTTAGTCAAGAGGGAAAAGAATCAATGGGCCCTGAGGATGTTGGCTATACTAAGCTACCTCTGAAACAATGGAAAAAACACTTCAATTGTCCATCAGAAATCATGTTGCTTAAAATGTTGGAGGATGGGGGATGAAGAGAAAGCAGTACTATCTCCACAGCTGTGACACTGAGCTTTGCCTAGCTCTTTCAGGACGAGTCAGGCAGAAGACACTTTCTGAGCCTCACTGTTGCCATGCATCTCATTCTCTGAGCACACAAGCACATTCTTCTCTGCTATGAAAATTCTGTGCTTCTCTAGCATCTTTGCATAAGCAAATGAGCAAGATTTTCCTGTGAGTATGCCTTTCATGTCTGTGTAAACCACAATGTGCAGTCTCCCCCCACCCCACCCCCCAAAAACCAGGGGGAATGCTAAATATTCTTACCCTGAACTGGACGCTTACGGAGTCAGACCCTAGTGAAATGTCACCACCGCCTTCCCATGTATGATGTAACCTGGGCCCATCACCATCATTACAGACCAACAGACTAGATACTTCAAGTGAGTTAAAGGTCTCCCAGAAATACTGATTATTCCATATACACACGAATCTGGTGATGTTATTCATATGAATAACAGCACAGGATGTCGTTCCCTTTCAGAATGAAGTCGTTCCCTTATGCTCTCTGTTTCTCCTCTCGCCTGGAGCCTTGGAAAGCTAACCCCACACTCTTTTAGACTCTTTTCCCCCATAGATGAGTCTTTTCAACCTTCCCAAAAATGCAATATCAATACAATTTTCTGACTGTGCACACACTTTGAAGCGTGCAGGTAAATCTGCTCTCACGTGTGTCAAATACTGAAAACATTTTCTCTCTTCTGCTCAGGGAGGCTCAAGCAGCTCTGGGGTGAGATTTGGCAGCCTGGGATTGGGAAGTGAAGATCACCTTGTTCTGTGGAAAGTGAAAGAGGAATTGAAGCAGAGAAGCTAACGCTCTTCCTTTGGTCCCAGAACCTCCACTTTCTCCTCTCCCCCTTGAGCTCTGCCATCACCAGTGGTCAAGTCCTTGTTGCCTGATACGCTTTTAGAAATGTGGCTTTAAATGCTTCACTGTGGTTAGAAGAAGACATGTCAATATTAAAAGCCCCTCACATTCTTTAGAAACTAGCTTTTTGTTTCTGTTTTTTTTAAACAACATGTAGTAAAATTAAGGGACTTCTGGAGTGTGCAGTTTTAATGCATATATGAACTCATGTAACTGCCACCACTTACAATCAGGAGACAAAACAATCCATCACCCCTCAAACTCCCACTCTGTCCCTCTGTAGTCAAACTCTACCCAACTCCAGCCCCTTGTAGCCACTAATCTATTGTGCCTTTTCCAGAAAGTCACATAGAATCAGATGGTATAGAAGCTTCTGAAACTGTCTCCTTTCCATCAGCATCATGCCTTGGAGATACATTGATGATGTTGCCTTTATCAACAGCTTATTCCTTTTATTGCTGAGTAGGGCTCCTTTGTCCTAGTGTATGTTAAACTTAGCACTTTTCAGGATAGCACAGGCCCCACGAGTCCCTCGAAAAAAATGGCATTTGGGTAACCAAGTGAAGAAATAGCTAACGTTTGCTGTTTGAGTTCTGTGGCTACTTGTTCTAACTCTGTAACTATGGTTACTTGTCATGACCATGATGGGGGCGGGGGGCATCTTCTGGAGATGAAAAGGGACAGGAGGTTTTCACTCCAGAGACCAAGTCCCTCAGGCTTTCAAAAGCCTCCTCTACTCTGCATTTGCATATTATTAGCATATTTCATCTGCATGTTGCCTGGTATGTTTCACTGGCACTGACTAAATGTGGTCCACTGGATGGCAAACCACTTCAGTATTCTTGCCTGAGAACCCCATGAGCAGTATGAAAAGGCAAAAAGATATGACACTGATAAATGAACTCCCCAGGTCGGCAGGTGCCCAATATGCTACTGGAAAAGAGTGGAGAAATAGCTCCAGAAAGAATGAAGAGCCTGAGCCAAAGCAAAAACAAACGCCCAGTTGTGTATGTGACTGGTGATGGAAATAAAGTCTGATGCTGTAAAGAACAATATTGCATAGGAACCTGGAATATTGGGTCCATGAATCAGGGTGAATTGGAAGTGGTCAAACAGGAGATGACAAGAATGATCATTGACATTTTAGAAATCAGTGAACTAAAATGGACCAGAATGGGCACATTTAATTCAGACGACTGTTACTTCTACTACTACGTGCAAGAATCCCTTAGAAGAAATGGAGTAGCCATCATGGTCAACAAAAGAGTCCGAAATGCTGTACTTGGATGCAGTCTCAAAAACGACAGGATGATCTCTATTCGTTTCCAAGGCAAACCATTCAATATCACAGTAATCCAAGTGTATGCCCCAACTACCAATGTTGAAGAAGCTGAAGTTGAACAGTTCTATGAAGACCTACAAGACCTTCTAGAACTAACACCAAAAAAGATGTGCTTTTCATCACAGGGGATTAGAATGCAAAAATAGGAAGTCAAGAGATACCTGGAGTAACAGGCAAGTTTGGCCTTGGAGTACAAAATGAAGTACAGCAAAGGTTAACAGAGTTTTGCCAAGAGAACACACTGGTCATAGCAAACACCCTCTTCCAACAACACAAGAGACAACTCGACATAAGAACATCACCAGGTGGTCAATACCAAAATCAGATTGATTATATTCTTTGCAGCTGAAGATGGAGAAGCTCTATACACTCAGCAAAAACAAGACCAGGAGCTGACTGTGGCTCAGATCATAAACTCCTTATTGCAAAACTCAGACTTAAATTGAAGAATGTAGGGAAAACCACTAGACCATTCAGGTATGACCTAAATCAAATCCCTTACAATTATACAGTGGAAGTGACAAATAGATTCAAGGGACTAGATCTGATAGATAGAGTGCCTGAAGAACTATGGCCAGAGCTTTGTAACATTGTAC
Source organism: Bison bison bison (assembly GCF_000754665.1). Lineage (NCBI taxonomy): Eukaryota > Metazoa > Chordata > Mammalia > Artiodactyla > Bovidae > Bison > Bison bison. Next base: position 4,178,548 of record NW_011494901.1, read on the forward strand.
AGGAGGTGGTGATCAAAACCATCCCCAAGAAGAAGAAATGAAAAATGGCAACATGGTTATCTGAGGAGGTCTTACAAATAGCTGAGAAGAGAGAAGAAGTGAAAGGCAAAGGAGAAAAGTAAAGATATATTCATCTGAATTCCAAAGAATAGCAAGGAGAGATAAGAAAACCTTTCTTAGTGATCAATGCAAAGAAATAGAGCAAAATAGTAGAATGGGAAAGACTAGAGATCTCTTCAAGAAAAGTAGAGATACCAAGGGAACATTTCATGCAAAGATGGGCACAATAAAGGACAGAAATGGTATGGACCTAACAGAAGCAGAAGATATTAAGAAGAGGTGGCAAGAATACACAGAAGAGCTAGACAAAAAAGATCTTCATGACCCAGATAACCATGATGGTATGATCACTCACCTAGAGCCAGATATCCTGGAGTGTGAAGTCAAGTGGAAGGCCTTAGGAAGCAACACCACAAACAAAGCTAGTGGAGGTGATGGAATTCCAGCTGAGCTATTTCAAATCCTAAAAGATGATGCTGTGAAAGGCTGCACACCATGTGCCGGCAAATTTGGAAAACTCAGCAGTGGCCACAGGACTGGAAAAGGTCAGTTTTCATTCCAATCCCAAAGAAAGGCAATGCCAAAGAATGCTCAAACTACCGCACAATTGCACACATCTCACACGCTAGCAAAGTAATGCTCAAAATTCTCCAAGCCAGGCTTCAACAGTACATGAACTGAGAACTTCTAAATGTTCAAGCTGGATTTAGAAAAGGCAGAGGAACCAGAGATCAAATTGCCAACATCCACTGGATCATAGAAAAAGCAACAAATTTCCTGAAAAACATCTGCTTCATTGATTACACTAAAGCCTTTGACTGTGTGGATCACAACAAACTGTGGAAAATTCTTAAAGACATAGAAATACCAGACCACCTAACCTGCCTCCTGAGAAATCTGTATGTAGGTCAAGAAGCAACAGTTAGAACGAGACAAGGAACAACGGACTGGTTCCAAATCGGGAAAGGAGTATGTCAAGGCTGTATACTGTCACCCTGCTTATTTAACTTACATGCACATCATGCAAAATGCCAGACTGGATGAAGCACAAGCTGGAATCAAGATTGCTGGGAGAAATATCAATAACCTCAGATAGGCAGATGATACCACCCTTATGGCAGAAAGTGAAGCGGAACTAAAGAGCTTCTTGATGAAAGTGAAAGAGGAGAGTGAAAAAGCTGGATTAAAGCTTAGTATTCAAAGAATGAAGATCATGGCATCCGGTCCCATCACTTCATGGAAAATAGATGGGGAAACAATGGAAACAATGACAGACTTTATTTTCTTGGACTCCAGAACCACTGCAGATGGTGACTGCAGGCATGAGATTAGAAGACACTTGCTCCTTGGAAGAAAAGCTGTGCCAAACCTAGACAGTGTATTAAAAAGCAGAGACATTACTTTTCTGACAAAAGTCCATCTAGTCAAAGCTATTGTTTTTCTAGTAGTCATGTATGGAGTTGGACTATAAAGAAAGCTGAGTGCTGAAGAACTGATGCTTTTGAACTGTGATGTCGGAGAAGACCCTGGAGAGTCCCTTTGACTGCAAGGGGATCAAACCAGTCAATCCTAAAGGAAATCAGTCCTGAACATTGATTGGAAGGACTGATTCTGAAGCTGAAACTCCAGTACTTTGGCCACTTGATGTGAAGAACTGACTCACTGGAAAACACCCTGATGCTGGAAAAAATTGAAGGCACGAGAAGAAGGGGATGACAGAGGACGAGATGGTCGGATGGCATCACCGACTCGATGGGCATGAGTTTGAGCAAGCTCTGGGGGTTGGTGATGGACAGGGAAGCCTGGTGTGCTGCAGTCCATGGGGTTGCAAAGAGTCAGACATGACTGAGCAACTGACCTGAATTATTGCCCTCAGGGGACATCTAGTGATGTCTGGAGACATTTTTAGTTGTCACACTGGGGCAGGTAGCGTGAAAAAGTCAGGGGTGCTGCTAAAATTCTATAATGTTAGGACAGCCCCCATAAGAGAATTACCTGGTCTAACATGTCACTAGTGCCAAGGTTGAGAAAGCTGAATGTACTGTTTCCCAGATGTCCCTTTGGAAAACTCATTTAGTGTGTTTTGGGTTTGACTGACAATATCAGCAGAAATGGCATAACCTTTTTGAGAAGAATCGTTATTTTCCTCCAAACTTTAAATAACAACCAAGGGAATCAGAGTCAGAAAGATGAAGAGAGTGATTATTCAGATTCACGAAGAATTGTTCAAACCCCCTTCAAACAACTCTCACACATCAAACAACCTGTTGCAACCCATGGTCATTTGCCTGCCTCTGGACCAGTGCATTTTCTACCCTGCCTGCAGCTTCCTTCATCCTTCTCTTTATTTGGAGAACTGATCCTTAGGGATCATCATATTTTTAAAAATTGAAGTATAGTGGACTTATAATATTATATTAGTTTCAGGTGTACAGCATAGGAATTCAATATTTTTACAGATTATACTCCATTAAAAGTTATTACAAGGTAATGGCTATAATTCCTGTGCTATACAGATATCTTTGCTGCTAAGTCACTTCAGTTGTGTCTGACTCTGTGTGACCCAATAGACGGCAGCCCACCAGGCTCCCCCGTCCCTGGGATTCTCCAGGCAAGAACACTGGAGTGGGTTGCCATTTCCTTCTCCAATGCATGAAAGTGGAAAGTGAAAGTGAAGCCGCTCAGTCGTGTCCGACTCCTAGCGACCCCATGGACTGCAGCCTACCAGGCTCCTCCATCCATGGGATTTTCCAGGCAAGAGTACTGGAGTGGGAAGCCATTGCCTTCTCCAACAGATGTCTTTGCTTCTTATCTATTTTATGCATCATAACTTGTACCTCTTAATCCCATACCCATATCTTGCCCCTGCCCCGTTCCCTCTCCCTTCCCCTCTAATTACCTCTAGTTTGTTTTCTATATCTGTACATCTGTTTCCAGGTTGCCCATACACCATTTGTAGTGTTTTTCAGATTCTACATAGAAGTGATGTCATACAGTATTTGTCTTTGTCTGACGTTTCACTAAGCATAATGTTTTCCAGGTCCGTCCACATTGCTGCAGATGGCAGAATTGCATTCTTTTCTATGGATGGGTAATTTTCCATTGTGTGTGTATACCACATCTTATTTATCTATTCATCTGTTAATGGACTCTTGGGTTGCTTCCATGTCTTGGCTATTAAAAATAGTGCTGCTATGAATATTGGAGTGCATGAGTCTTTTCAAATTAGTGTTTTCATTTTTTTCCCCTGGATTTATATCCAGAACTGGAATTGCTGGAAGGAACCATCATCATCCTTGGATGCTTTGGTCAGGCATCTCCCTTATGCCTCTGTGACACCTGGCATTTATCCGTCATGTGATATTCTTCATAGAGCCTTGAATTTGTTGGTTTTTCATCATTGTGGGATTCTTTGCATAGAATCCAAGTTGATGCTCAATAATTGTTGAATTAAGACAAGCATTTTCTAGATACATTTAGATACTCATTCATCCATCTGTTCAATCATTTGATAAATATTTACCAAGTATCTACTAAGTAGCAGGCCCTATTCTGAGCACTCGGGAAACAGATGTAAGCAAAAGAAACAAAGGCCTGTCTTCTTGGGGCTTACATTCCAGAGCAAGATTGACAAGCTTTTTCTGTAAAGGGCAAGATAATACATATTTTTCACTTCGCTGGCCATGCAGTTTCTATTGCAACCACTCAACTCTACAGTTGTGGGGCGAGAGCAGCCAGAGACAATATGCAAATAAGTGAGAGTGAATGTATCCCAATAAAACTTTATTTACAAAAGTAGACAGCAAATGTGATTTAGCCCTCAGGCTAGTTTGTCAACCTCGAGTCTAGAGAGAAACCAGATAATAAATAGAATTCAAGTAGTGAGTGCTTTTCTTAAAAAAAGGCAGGATAAGGGACAGAAAAGAGGTGAGGTGGAATTTCAACAAGGTGGTCAAAGAAGGCCTCCCCAAGGAGATGACATGTGATCAGACAGCTGAATGCAGTGAAAGAGCAAATGAGAGGGGACAGCCAGTGCCAAGGCCCCAAGGCAGGACCATGCCCGGGGTCTTCTGAGAATGGGAAGAGGGCATATGTGGCAAGAATAATGCAAGTTAGGGAAGAGTGTGAGGGCTGAGTTTGGAGAGGTCTTAGCACCAGGTTATGTTATCCTGTGGACTTGAAGTTGATTCTCAGTGCAATTCTCAGTTGATTCTCAAAGTTCTCAAAGAACTTTGAGAAAGGAACATTTTCTGAGTTTTTTACCATCAAGTACACTCCAGTGTTCTTGCCTGGAGAATCCCAGGGATGGGGGAGCCTGGTGGGCTGCCGTCTATGGGGTTGCACAGAGTCGGACACGACTGAAGCGACTTGCAGCAGCAGAAGGGGTCAGGGTGGCTCTTCACAGTGCAACTTGTCCACACAGTGGATCTGGGTGAATTAGGAAAAGGTGCTTCCTCGGATTTTCACTGACACTCAGCCCTTCTGCCAAATGTCCTTGGTTGAGGAACAGCTCACACGGTTGTACATCATGGTCCTCCTTCTTATGTGCTGCTGGGATTACTCGAGAAACTCCAAATCAGATGATATTCTTGAGACTTTGTAGCACTTTGCTATATTTGCTGTGCAAATTACTGTCATTGAGGCATTGGCTTCTGGGCCCCAACTGGGCAAAAGGCAGTGTGCCCACTCTGAAGGGCACCCCTTGGACCTTGAAAAGGGTCTCAGCCGATTCATGAGACCTTTCACCCCTAGGACAAGCACTTCCCCTTCTTCATTTTGAGGTAGTACAGAGCAGTATAGATGAGGAAAACAGGGCAGAAAGTCCTTAGCAGAGGTACCTTTCTAAGTTATGGAAACCTGTGTAAAAGGAACCTTGTGGCGATAATGATGGTTTTCATTTCCTATTCTTTGCTGAACTACAGGTTGCCAGGAAAGCTGTGTCACACATTTGCATGCAGGTGAAATTTCTCAAAATCTGGGCCACAATAGCCTAGCAACAGTGGGGAGTGTGGAACAAGGGCTGGGCCTCACTGCTGTGCTGGTGTTGGCAGCAGGAGAATTTCCTTAGCAACTTGATGTGGTTCTACTGGATCTGACTGGAACCAGTCAGGCATGGGCTTCCTTTTTACTTATTATTTTGGATAGGGAGTCTGATAGACAAGGAGAAGAAATGAAAGGCTTTTTCATCATCATCAAATACATCAGGGGCTTCCAAAATAACCCTAGACAAACTCATCATGGACCAGCATCTTTTACTTTTCTATGTGCTGTTGGAGGTTTTGACACTAAGGATGAAAATGTGCTTTCCAAACAGTGTGGACTTTACCGAAAAGCGCTGTCAACTGAGTCATCATGAGCTTCGTGGTTCATTCTTTTCCCACTGTTGTCTTCATTAGGTGCACGATTTTCCCTAATTACCCATGCACACAGTCTGACTACTTACTCAGAGGTTTGACTGAGCATCTTCTATGCATTTATCAATGTCTAAGAATGAAAAAATTGGAGGAATTTAAAAATAGATGTTCCTCTACTAGCTGCTATGGACAAAGGTAATTTGTTTGCCTCCACTTAAAACAATAAAACTAAAGGTGATGGGATAATAGTATGAATTTTGTGGTGATGACCATCTTCCAAACTATAATGGTGAATGAGAGACGAAGTCCTAGAGTTGAACTTTAAACTTAGATCTGAAGCTCATCAGTATTAGGAGGTACCTGAATTAGCAGGTCTGGAAATGTTGAACGTGGCAAACACATTTTGTTATTTTTAACCTATGCTCTCCGTCTTCCAGGCAAAATGGAGCTTGCTAAATATTCTCTATTGAACAGAGTAGTAAGGTTGAAGTTTATTTGGGGTTGCAATGAAAGACAGTGTTAGTTCGTTCATCTTACCTATGCCCTACCTTGAGGGGTTTAACTCAGGTCAAAGGCTACATAAGACACTGGGCTCAGGAGACATATGTGGGGGGCAAATGGGCAGCTCCAAATGGCATTGTTCTCTTTCTACAGAATACAGCCCAAGGGTGGCTGGTGAGGAAAATTGGTTTTTAGCTTGTTACTTGCTTTTCTCAACTTGGCCTGTTCGGATCTTCTCCCTTGAAATACTAGTTTCTGCTAAGGAGAAAACAGGACTGAAAGCAAGCATCTAGTTTCTCCTAAATTCCAGTAAAGCAGCCTCCACTCTGAGTCAGTGAGTGAGAGAGTGAGGACACAGGAAGCCAAACTCCGTCACCAAACAGCCCCAAAAAGGGACCTAAAATATCTTTTTTTTCAAAGGAGAAGCATTAACAAAATGATGGGGAACACACAAAATAGAAGAACAGAGAGAGAAAAAAGAGGAAGCAAAATTCAGGAGGAAAAAAAAATTATGACATTGGTTTATTGAAAACTGAACAGAAGGCAAAATTGCACCCAACGTCCTCCAAGCCCAGCTTGTTTGTCAAAACTAACTCAAAGATGGGGGCACGCATTACCTATTTGTCTCAGAATCTTCAAAATGGACTCAGGAGACGTGCTCTTTGGAGGTAGCGATGGTGTGCTGGTCACCTACCTGTGTCTCCCCCTCTGTATCTATACAGGTGCTTTGCACATAAGATCTTAGCAGAGTGAAAGAACCGATAATATGTCATGTCTACTCATGCCAAGTGAAATGTGGGATTCAGATGGTCCAGGGGACAAAAAAGATGTTAAAAACAGACCCAAGTGGTCCATATGAATATATATTTGGGCCTGACCCAAGGTCCACTGAGTTCAGCATTTTGACTCTGGGGAAGTAACAAAGGCTGTGAACAGCTAGGTATATAGGAGTCCAAAACTGCTGTCCATACCGACTGCTCACTGGTTGACTGCTCAGCTCTCAGTGTTGTTAGCATATGTCCGGCACGAGCAAGCTTCACGCTGCTGATTGTCTGCTTTCAGTGCAGGGCCTTGTCCTGGAGCATCCCCTCCATGGGTGCCGTGCAGGACAGTATTGCCTTCACACGGCCCTCTCTTCACCCCCAGCCTCCGAGTGGGATAAAAGCCTGCAGACGCTGTGTGTAGAGAGACTCAGCTCTGGCTGTTCCACTCCACACTTCTAGAGGAGTTTGACCAAATAGCTATTAACCAGGCTTTGGGGATTTTTTTCATTTTAAAGGTGCGATAAATTGTGGAAAATATGTGGGGAATAGCATCTATTATAGGGTTTCCCCCCAGGCCTTTTTTTTTTCTGGCACCTCTATCCCTGAGCTACTGTGCCTAAGCTGTACTGACTTGGGAGGGCACATTTAGAGTGATGAACAGCCAGCTTCTTTCACTCTTATCAGTTGTCAAATATCCAGTCGCACAGAATCTCTTCCAGGTACTTTTGGTGGCTCCCGAGAGTTACCTATTGAGTACACTTGAGCATGGGTTCTCCATTCTCTCCCCTCCTGGGCTCTGGTCTCTACCAGGGGTATCTTTTATCAGAATCCCAACTGCAATCCCATTATAATAGTACTCTGTGAAGTCTCCATGTACTTTTAAAGATTTGTGATCTTTTTTGATCAAGTTTGATCCTATTTCGATCAAACTTGATCCTATTTCTAGAAATGGGCAGTGATAAATAGCAGAATATTAAAATCTCACTCACTTAATAGACAAAGTTCCCACATAGGACCTTCCTGATGGTGGCAGGAAGAGTTAGTCAGGTTACTTTTATTTGATTGATTTGAGGAGGGTGGAAAGACAATAGAAATAATTAAGAGCCTAATTCTTTTTCACTTCTCTCACATAACCATGTGACTTTAGTAAATGAAGGCAAACAGTTCATTGTTTATCTTCTTAATTTGGGAGAAACTCTTTCCCAAGTGAGACAAGGACCATCTTTTTTCCTTCAATAAGAAGCATACACGTTTTCTCATGAAACATGTAGTTGATGCAACACACATTCTTGCATTATCTGCAAAGCATCATCCTCACTGTTCTCTCTCTTCTAAAAACATCCTTTCAACACTGGATTATCGCCAGCCTCCCTGTCGCATGGCAGAATCTTAGTTCTCCCACCAAGGATCAGCTGGTGCCCCCTGCATTGGGAGCGCGGAGTGTTACACTGCACCACCGGGCAAGTCCCAACACTGGATAGTTCTTAATCTGAGGGAAGGCAATATTCTGCATCTTCTCTAAAGTCGATCTGCAGTTACCTTTCCTGTCTGACCTGCAATGTGGATTCTATTCTCTCTGAATTCCTGAAATGGAAGATGCTGCTAAAAACCTTTTAAAATAGTGACTCTGGGCGCCCTCTGCTGGCTACTCTAAGTTCTTCAGCTGTGTACTAGCGATAGAGCAAAGCTCGAAGCGGGCCAGGGATCACTGGGGGGTAAAAAAAACCGGACATACACAGACACATTAATGTATGTGTGTGTAAAAATACATATATAACATGCATATCTATGTATATATGTGTAAGCATGTATATTTCAACCTTTTTCGCTCAGAGGCCCTACAGGGTTCTGCTGTATCAATATAAACCACGTCTGAAGACGGCCCACATGCGCATGTGCAAACTCACGCACGCACACGGGAACGCACAGCCACCTTGTGCTCGAGAGAACACAGACGGAGTTAAAACTTGAGCCCGAGCGCCAGGCTATCTGCTCGCCCACTCTCTGCTGTTCCATCTCTGAGCTTCCGACTCCTCATCTGTGAAATGGGCTAACAGTCCCAAGTGGAGTTTACATGATGGTTAAGTGAGACGCTGTATGCAAAGTGCTTTGCGCAGGATCTAACAAACGGCAAGTCATATGTTAGTTGTTCTTCTTTTCTGAACTTTAGCATACAAAACCCTTTTGTTGTCGTTGTGAATTTCTTGTCACTGGAGCAGCAAAGGGTCAAAGAAGCCACTGTATGAATGTAAATTGGAAACGACATTTCCTCTGCTCTCTACAGTTTTCCATGGGGGCGTAAAAACCCTACAGCCCCAAAGCCTCCCGTGGAGTTGCCTGGTGCTCTCCTGGCTTCTCAGTGAGCAGCGTTTGTGTGGAATTGTATTTGGCCTTCCCAAGGATAGGCCATCCTGCCACCTGCTACAACCAGAACAGACTCCTTAAACTACCCGCTATCAACCCAGTAATTTCCAGTCGTGAAACTGAAGGTCACCTTAATCCTCTTGAACACAAAGGGCTACATAATACGCCCCCTGGGGTGGAGCAGGACGCACCAGGAGACTCCCCTGCGTGGGGCCAGGTGTGCGACCCGCATTCATGGATTCAGGTTGAATGGGGCTACAGAGCAGTCAAGTGGTGGGGGGCTCCACCTTCCTTCTTTGTGATGTCACTTGTAATTTGATGGGATGATCTTGCTGCCTGGGAGTGAGGGAGGTTTGGGGGATTGAGTAATGTGGTGATGCTGGGCTGTTCTGAGTGAGCCTCTTGCCTGACTTGGGGCAGGGAAAAGCACATGGGAGGAAATAAGAGATATATTTCCATCATTAATCCGGCCGTGCCTTTGCCCAGGTGGGCCTACAGGTGACACACAGGATTCCTGGATGCCTTGTAGGCCTCATTCAGGGTCCCCGTGCATTCTCCTCTCAGAGCCTAATTAAATGAGGCCTCTTCCTCACCTGTCCTGAGTGAAAATAATCTACAAAGGCACGTAACAGAGTTGGGGGAGAAGATTTCTGTCCATCAAATATTCTCATTAATAGAATAAGTACATGCTTTAGGCAGATTGAGCTTCTCAGTTGGCACTAAATACTGGAGAGTATGTGGATGCTTTAGGTAAACTATTGATCACAGAGAAACACCATTTTTCAAAGAAACTACCGTTTTAAAGAAATGGTCACTGTATACTGAGCATACTTTTTTTTAAAAGTCTTCAGAGTCCTCAATTATTTTGAGGTAGAACATTATACACACCGGTTACCTCATATTGAGTTGCCCCTCAGTAAGACTTCTGGGAAGAGGTCAAAGAGCCCGGTTTCAGAGTCCACAGAAAACCACAGCCACCAGCGACTCAAAGCAACAAGGCTCGGGGAGGTCATGGCTCCTATTCATTGTTCACAAAATTCTTTTTTTTTTTTTGGCTAATGAATAGTTGTTAGCTAACAACCAAGGCCACATTCACCCAGGGCATTTTAATGTTCTCCATGGATGCTGGAGAAGATAAAAGATAAGTTGAGGGACAGGAAGCATGCCCTATTATTTCCCAAGACTTTGAAGACGGAGAAATTCAAATGCTTTTCTCTTTTACAAAATACCAGACTCATGTAAGATGTAATTAAGATTCTATGAAGGCAGAGAATTTTCTTTAAATGACGCTTATGCTTCATAGAGCATAGGCTAAAGAAATTCTTTTGATATTTCTAAACAGGAGGAGGAACTCGTGTGTTTATATAATTCTTCAGCTAGGTGCAAAACTCTGAATGTAGTAATAACAGTTAACAGTTATACAGCACTTACTTTGTGCAGGCAAAATTGTTTGCTTTGCGTTTATTACCTCATTCCATCCTCACAGCAAGTCTACGGGGTGGCGCTACTATTATCCCTGTTTAACACACAAAGAGAGTGAAGGGAAACCCTGGCCACATGGTGAGTCAGGGAGCCCCCAATGCCCTGTCTCTGTTGCGCCCCTTCTTTCTCCTCTGAGGAGACACAGTGTGGCACAGGGCGGTGGGCAGGAGACTAGGAATCTGGATTTTAATCTCGGCTCTACCTGAGACTGCTGCTGCTTCTGCTAAGTAGCTTCAGTCATATCCGATTCTGTGAGACCCCATAGACAGCAGCCCACTAGGCTCCTTTGTC
>NW_011494901.1:4189463-4190331 GCF_000754665.1 Bison bison bison
ACACTGGAGGGGTTGCTATTTTCTTCTCCAATGCATGAAAGTGAAAAGTGAGAGTGAAGTTGCTCAGTCGTGCCCGACTCTTTGCGACCCCATGGATTGCAGCCCACCAGGCTCCTCCGTCCATGGGATTTTCCAGGCAAGATTACTGGAGTGGGGTGCCATTGCCTTCTCCCTACCTGAGACTACTTATGCCAATTTGGACGAGTCATTTCCTCAACCTGAAGGGGAAACTTAGAAGATTCCTCCTACTCTAGAACTTCTGGTTCTGTGAACAGTTCTCGCCTCAGAATAACATCAAGTGAGAGTCAGCCCTGGTTTTAGAGGCAGCACTGAATAGGGAGTCTGCAGTGCTCCAGGAAGATGGCTGGGAGGTTGCAGCACCGTGGGGCCCTCAGACCCCTCAGGGGGTGGGCTGCAAACCTTCAAGAGACAGGTCTCTACAAGGAAGCTCTGACCTGCTGTCATGACATATCTATTTAAAAAATAAAAATAAAGCATCCAAGGAGAGAAAAGAGAAAATCAATAACAAATGAAACAAACTATAGGACCAAGTATTATGACCTACATAGAAAACTGAAGAATACAGAGAGCGATATGAGGTTATATTGACTTTTATTTTGAAAAGCATGTAGATTGCCAATGACCAAAGTGATAATCATCTAAATTTTGGCTTATCATCAGTTCTGAGAGTTAAATTCTGGTTTTGTTTGTCCTGCTGAGAAAACAAAATGTTTTCTCAGGACACTTTCAATTTCTTAATTCATTTTTGAAAAAAACTTGACCCTACTGAACCTTGAAGTGAAAATTTGAAAACAGTATGTAGAGTCACATAGGCACTATTATTTTACAGCTGGAAAAATGAGGGCTC
>NW_011494901.1:4190431-4230607 GCF_000754665.1 Bison bison bison
GAGGGCTCTGGTGTCTTGTCCAGGGTCCCAGGTAACAATGACAGAAGCAGTGAGAAAATCCTGGACTGTTTTCCAGGATGGTAGCGTAGGGTTTCAGACCTCCTTAATTCAGTAAGGCTATAATCTGCAAGTAATTACTCCCCTGAAAATTAGTCAGATGGCCACTTACAGTGAAATTCCTTCCTGCTAGTGCTTACTGGGTTCCACGCTGGTTCTGGGAGCTGGACTAGAGCCCGTTGCCATGTTCCTTCAAGGATCCTCAGCCCTTTTCACAGAGAAGCCTCCTTCCTTCAGGAGCCGAGCCTTCCACTTCCTGTGTCTAGATCTTCATGGCGGCACAAAATATGAATGTCTCAAGGCAGCATGCCAGCACCCAGTGAACTTGGAAATTCAAGGAGGAGACCAAGTGTTGACTCGTATAGTGTCCACTGGAATACAATGCCTGATTTCCTAGGAAGCCAGTGAGTCACTGAAGGCAGACCCCCTCCAACTCAGACCCACAGGAAGTTTGAACCCAGGGTCACTCAGCCCACAGGGACTGGCTGAGCGGCTGGAAGGTCCGACGGCTGACTGTCCTCTTGTTCAGCAGCACCGTGTAGGACTGCCTGTCGCTGGGGGTGTGGCAGAGCAGGGCATCCAAAGTGTATGCGGTGACCTGGCCACTTCTGTGCAGTTTCTTGTTAAGCTCATCAAACTCGGCCAGGAGAGCGGGCACGTCCTTCACTTTTTCCCTCACTTTGACCAGCTGAAAAAAAGGCAAGAAGAGCGTATAGTTACATCCCTGCAAGACTTCTTCCTTGTTCTTTTTATCCTCCAAGCAGCAGAGATATACATGCCAAAAAAAAGTAGAGTGTGCACTTAAGTGGCAAAAGTGAGGATCCTGGGGCAGAGGCATGAAGTGTGCACTTAAGTGGCAAAAGTGAGGATCCTGGGGCAGAGGCATGAAGTGTGCACTTAAGTGGCAAAAGTGAGGATCCTGGGGCAGAGGCATGAAGTGTGCACTTAAGTGGCAAAAGTGAGGATCCTGGGGCAGAGGCATGAAGTGTGCACTTAAGTGGCAAAAGTGAGGATCCTGGGGCAGAGGCATGAAGTGTGCACTTAAGTGGCAAAAGTGAGGATCCTGGGGCAGAGGCATGAAGTGTGCACTTAAGTGGCAAAAGTGAGGATCCTGGGGCAGAGGCATGAAGTGTGCACTTAAGTGGCAAAAGTGAGGATCCTGGGGCAGAGGCATGAAGTGTGCACTTAAGTGGCAAAAGTGAGGATCCTGGGGCAGAGGCATGAAGTGTGCACTTAAGTGGCAAAAGTGAGGATCCTGGGGCAGAGGCATGAAGTGTGCACTTAAGTGGTAAAAGTGAGGATCCTGGGGCAGAGGCATGAAGTGTGCACTTAAGTGGTAAAGATGAGGATCCTGGGGCAGAGGCATGAATGACAATAAGGGATCCCACAAGCTTCAGACAACGTTTGGATTAGTACTCGAAAACCATCCCTGATATTTTATAAAAGGTGGAGGTGGGGGTTCAAGTGGCACGTACTACACAGTGAAACATACCAGGGAAAGGAGGTCAAGAGCGTGGAGTCAAATGTGTCCAGTTTAACGGTCAGAGTGGGAGGCAGGGCCAGATGATGTAGGGCTTTCTAGCTCATGGTAAGTTTTTTGGAATTATTCTAAAAGCCATCAGAGGGTCCAAACGAGGACATATCTGATGTAGATTTTAAAAGGCTATATGGAGAACTAGAGGTACAAGGATGTGGAGACTAATCCAGGGGTGGCTGGCATCAGGCAGGTGATGGTTTAGACTGAGAAATGTATAGAAAAGATGGAGAAGTAGATGTAAATATTAGAAATCTATTTTGGAGATTAAACTGAAAGGATTTATTGTTGAAGGGGAGAGGGAGGCATCAGAGATAGCTTTCCAGTTTGGGCTTTAGTAACCTGGTGATGGGGGTGGTCACTGTCTGATATGGGGAAGACGGGAGGGTGAGATTTAGGGAGGGAAGACCTAAAGCTGTGTTTCAGGCAAGACTGAGGTGTCTGTGAGACATCCAGGGTCTGAGGCATGGGGGCAAGGTCTAGACCGGGGTGTGAATATTAGCATCGTAAGTATATGAATGGGATTTAAGTCTGTAGAAATGGGTGAACTCAGAATTAGAATGTGAAACTACCTTCTGAACAAAATCACCATTTTATGTACTTTAGTTCTTTTTAATGATATAACAACATTCTTGATATTTAGAACTAGCTCAAAAGCTGCTGGAGTTTTAGGGATCAATTCACTTCTCAAGCAGATCCCCACATGGCCTCATAGCAACCAGGGGACACACTGAACCAGAGGGTGAGCTTTCTAAGTAAATCAGGCTTAGAGGGGGAAAATCAGAGAAAAACCATCAGTATTTTCCAGTGTGAAGTTTGTCTAGATGCTTTGAAGTAAAGTGGAGTGAAAGTTGCTCAGTCGTGTCCGACTCTCTGTAACCCCATGGACTCTATGGTCCATGGGATTGTAATCTGGGCAGCATATTGATGGGCCAGGTCTAAGGGAAGGACTGATTAACGTGAGTGCTAGTGAGAATGCTGAAGTCGTGTCAGTGCTGCACACACATGCACACGATTGTGTACGTTAAGACCAGCTTACCTCTCTAGTTTCCCTGCTTTTCTAAACATATTCCAAAAAGGCTTAGGTAAGTCACAACTCACGAAGAGTGAAGATCTCAGATAGATCTTTACACTTAATCATGACCAGTTAGCTTCTCCACAGGCTCCCTCTGCCAGCCTGCAGCTGGGGGTGAGGGCGGGGACAGGGCTGGGATGGCCGCCGTGTGGCGGAGGGGAGGCTGCTGCCACTGTGCTCTGCTGCCAACCTGCCATCTTGGGTGCCAGCTGGGACCCAGCCAGGACCCAGCTGCACAAGGCCGGGGAAGAGGGAGAAAAACGGGGGGAGGACCAACCAACAGGCCCCTGGATTAGTCAAAATGACATCACCAGTATCATTACCAACAAAGTGATCCCTGCCAATAATTTATGATTTCTTTACCATCTCTTTCCCCCTTTTAGGTTATATGACTGCTGCTGCTGTTGGTGCTAAGTCGCTTCAGTCGTGTCCGACTCTGTGTGACCCCATAGACAGCAGTCCATCAGGCTCCCCCGTCCCTGGGATTCTCCAGACAAGAACACTGGAATGGGCTGCCATTTCCTTCTCCAATGAAAGTGAAAAGTGAAAGTGAAGTCGCTCAGTCGAGTCCGACTCTGCGACCCCGTGGACTGCAGCCTACCAGGCTCCTCCGTCTGTGGGATTTCCCAGGCAAGAGTAGCAATGTATAAACTACTAGTTTCAAATGACTTATGATAATTCCTCTTTCTGTACTTAAGCCATACTTTAAAACAAAAGTATGACATTTGTTTCATTTTGCTCTCAGTGTTTAGAAATTGCTTCTTTTTCTTTAATTTTATTTTATAATCTTGCAAAAAGTTATATGTTCCATCAGTTGGTTTGTTCAGGAGCTTAGAGAAGCTTTACTCTGGTTTCATATCTGGCAGGCCTAGCACCTCTTCTTTCACAGTTCCCCCAGCTCTTTTGCTAGTTTGCTCTTTATACTAAACCTTAACTACGGAAAAAACCTAATAGTATTTTTATTGGAATGTTACATTATCACGTTAACTTGGGAAGGGCTGATTTTGTGAGCTTGTCTCTTCCTATCTAAACACTTGCCATATCTTTTCACTTGTTTAAGTAGGGGAATTTTTTGGGTTTTTTTTTTTTGAGGATGAGAGATACTAGAGCCTACTGTTTGCCTGTGGGATGATTTGCAGTGAAGGCGAGCGATAGAGATGATGCTCAGAAGAAGGTGATACCACTTCTGGGCTCATGCCCTGGGCGGGGTCAGAGGGGCTGGGCTCCCAGGCTCTGGAGCGGGGCCTGCAGTCACCACAGCTTCAGGAGGGAAGCCTGAGAGGGGCGTGGGAGAGGGGCAAGGAGGTGTCATTGTGGCAGCAGGTCTCCTCTGATTGCTTCTGTTACCTCTGTGCGACAGGAAGCAAGGTCATCAGCTGAGAGTAAGGAATAGGGAGAAGGAACTGGATGCTTGAGGAGAAAGGAAAAAGAAAACCAAAAAAAGAGCTGACACCCATGAACACAGTGTGGGGAAACGAACAATGCACAAGAAACGAGTTTTCCTAGAATTTCAGAGGACATGTCGTGTTAGAGGGGAAGTCTTTGCATGCACATGTGGAAGTCTTACAGCAGGAATGACAGAGAGGTGGCCGGATTTCCCAGGCTCTGTAAGGAGGTGGCCTGCAGGGTTAAGGCACCAAGTGAGCCTCTGAGAGTGCTCCTGCTCCTTCACCTGAGTCCTGCAGAAACCGAACACTTACCACTTCTTCTGAGAATACATGTCTTTTCACAAATCTTGATAGATTTCCCTCTGTGGCATCCTTTAATATGTCTATTAGAGTTTTCAACATATTTGACTGGATATGGATCATAATCTGAATAAAAAGAAGAAACAAGAGAAACAAAACTGAGTCTGTAATCAGCACTGAGAAATGCACCCTGTGAGAGAAGGAAATGGCAGCCCACTCCAGTGTTCTTGCCTGGAGAATCCCAGGGACGGCGGAGCCTGGTGGGCTGCCATCTATGGGGTCGCACAGAGTCGGACATGACTGAAGTGACTTAGCAGCAGCAGCAGCAGCATGAAACCCTATGCTTTTCATGCTATTTCCACATCATTTGTGTGCACAGGTTCAAAAGTGCTTTGAATGAATGCCCACCAGCCAAAAAACATGTTTTCCAATAGCTAATGAGAACACCACAGCTTTGGAACTTGTCACAAGGCAGAAATGGTGAGAACAGGGACCCTGGGGTCTGACACACTTGGGTTGGACCCACACCTGGCTCTGCAGTTACAGCTCAGTGACTTCTGCCAGGTGTTCGATCTTTCAATACCTTTTTTTGTAAAATGAGGAGAATCCCTTTACAGCTCACATTTTGTGTTATTGTGAACATTAAACATCAACACACAGGAGGTCCTCAGTAAACATTACTATTAGTTTCTTCCTCCTGTTTCCTCTGGAGTCAGAGAATATGACAATCAGATAATCTCATAAGACTGGCTCTGGGGCAAAAGATACCTTTACCTTTTTAATTTTTTTGGTTAGGAAATTGCAAGCATAGCGATTGTTCAAGCATAAAGTGGAAGCTGATTAAAGTCTTAATGAGGCCCTCCTATTTATATTATAGTTATCAAACTGGGTACTGTGCTTGGCTTTCAAAATGATACCACTAACTACTTTCCATCATATACAATTAACATACTGGAAAAAAAGAACACATTTCCGCTGTACCCCATTACCAATGTTCATTGGTGTAATTTGAAGAATACAGTAAAGTTGAAAGAAAATGAGAATAATTCAGAATTCACCAACTAATGTTAACCATTGTTTATAATCTCATCTATTATCCTCCAAATCTATTAATTTCTCCAATTCTGCTTTTTGATCAATTATTATGAAATGAATACTTTCTCATAGCATCAGAAAGTTTTAGAAAAAAATAAAACCTCATTTTTTAATGATGAATGCATAGCAATCCATTATATAAATAATGCATCAAATAGAGCAATACCATCTTTATCAATAAATGTTCAGATATTTTTAAAAAATTGTTACTTTCTTAGACTTGATTCCCATAAGTGACATTATAAAATCAAAAGGTATAAACATTTTTAAGGCTCTCTATCTTTAGGAAAGAGATTTTCTGGAAGAGATGTTCCATTTTTATACATAACTAGCTAAATTTTCTTACTAGTCCATTTTATTTTCTTACTAGTCCATTTTATAATATTGTATGCTTGCGGAGCATACAGTCAGGATGAGGCGTTATTTTTGGTTCTACGGAACAGAATGAAATGACCTCAAGTAGCCAGCTCCAAAGGACCTGATCTAAGTTCAGTGTTCAGAACACAGGCAGAATTCTTCGTCAGGAGAGAACACTCCAGGGGTTTCTCAGAGTCAGGTGGAAGCACTGCCTTTAGTCCAGACTGTATTTTCAAGGATCTTTGTACAACCAGCAGCGTGGGAAGACAGACAGTATTTAATGCAAAGCTGAGGGCAGGTACACTTACTGCCCATTTTAAAAGATTTGAGTTTTCCAAGTTCATGGTTCCTCTCTTAAAACATAAACCCCTGTGTGTGCAAGAGACGTATGGACCTCTTCATGTTGCTCTGTGGGAACTGGGCTCAAGAAACTGCAGCAAAAATGCTCATCCTCTGGCCGCTGCTCTTGCTGTGAGTAGTAAACCATCCTTCATCTCTTGGTGTCTCGTGTTCTCTACCAGCATCTGGGAAACTGTGGCAGGTTGACTTACTAGCTTGGAAGTGGAGTAAAATCTCCAAGTCTTAATAGTTCTTAAACAGTTTTGTTAATAAAAACCAATCCCAATTTGGTTAGCAGTGGTCTGTCATGTGAAAGGCAAAGACAAGTCTATCTTGTTGATACTACATCTGCAGTGCCTGGCACCGAGCAAACCCTCAATGAGAAATGAGAAAGGGAGTGTAGGTCCCCGAGCAATTTGCAAGGGTAAACCTCCTGGAGCTCATGCTAGATACTGATCAATGATATGCATCTGGAAGATTTCAGCTGTTCTTTCCCAGTTTCTCTCTTGCCTCCAGCAGCTACCTCTGATTCAACAGGGATTTCAAGAGTGAGGTTCAGTACCTTGAACTGTATTGATGAAGGGCAACATAGATGAGGCAGTTACTGATGAAAGGCAGAGAGAAAATTTAGAGCTAGAAGCTTGTCTCAAACTGAAGTCTCAGGGTACAATTAGAAAAGCTAAATCAGGGTACAGTGCTTTGCTTTCATCTTATAGATTTCAAACAAAGGGCTAGGAAAATTGAATTAGCAAGGAGCAGGGGGAATTTTGGTTAAGTAAAACTACTCCTAGAATAGTTCCCGCCCCTCTGATTTTCTGAGACCTCAAGAAATGTTAACAAGTTTAACATTTAACATTTAACAATGTTAACACTGGACACCTTTGACCAAAAAAGGGAACAGAAGTCCTGAACATGCAGAAATTTGCATTTCTTTTTTCAAGTTTGCTATATTTGAAGTAGAACAGCATAGTGTGGTAGAGATTGCTAATTTTCTAACCAGTATCCATTTTCCTTTTTTTTGGTAACTGATGCCGTCATGTATAGAACTCAAAACTGTATCTCTCAGGTTTGTGTGCGACTAGATGTGACCATGGGATTAAGCTCCTGCTAGTAGCATGTTAGTACAAGTTGTTGGGTGAGACATTTGGGAAAGCATTCTTTTTTCTTTTTGGAGGATAACTGCTTTACAATAAGGGACCAACTTCCCTGTCCTCCTGCATTCTCCTACTTCTTGCTGGGATAGATGCAATGGATGGAAGTCATGTGCTTAGGATGGTGGTGTGGAAATACACAAAGAGGCCAGGTCCCTGATGACATTATGGAATGTGATACCAGACCGACAGTGACCACCTCTGGTTTTCTACTTGGAAGACAAGGAAAGCCTCTTATTTGTATAGACTTTTGTTACCTTTAGAGTCTGCCTTGCTTCCAATCAAATGTGATTCTTAAGTATATTAAGTGAGATGATGCCACAAAGGGTTTTATAAGAAATTATAATAGGTCCTGCCTCCTTTCCTACTTGGGCAGCCTAGGAGACTTCCCACCTGAGCTAGGACTTTAGGGTGGCCTTCGTGAGCAGAGAAACAAATTCACTTGGGTTAGATAAATGATAAAAGCAGTGAAACTGACCCCTTGGAAATTCCCCTGCAGAGTAATTCAGTTCCAAAATGGATGTAGATTTCTACAGAAATGATTAGAATTCAAATAAAATTGGTGGAAAACTCCCCTTTGTTGGCCTCTGCTATTTTCAGACATATTTGGAAGGGAAAAGCAGTCCTCTGACATTGAGCAGCAACGCTCCAGAGGGGGCTATGGTTCTTTTGGGATCGTTGAGTTTAAATTCAGACAGAAGGTCAGGGTTAGCACGCATGTGCCTCAGTGAGATCACGTGCTCCGTCAGTTCTGTGTGAAACGAGCACGAGCTGGGAAATGGGAAACCAGGTCCTGTGGGCTGCATCAGCAGCAGGAGCAATTTCAATGAAAAGAAAATTAGGTTGAGGAGGAAGAATTAAGTAAGTTCAAATTCCAACTGGCAGCAAGAAAAGATTTTAGTCTAAGGCATGAATTTTTAAAGATCAGGAAAAAAAAAAACAACATCATTTATTTCTGCTGATACTCACTGAACAGACTCTCTGTTCAGCCTACTTGTCAGGTTTCCATTTCTGAATAATTAACAAATCGCCCTTATGGATTCTAAGTAGATGACTCAGCCTTGGAGAAGCTAGGGCCAAATAAATTATTTTTTAAAGACCTGTTCTAATAGCTGCCGCTGCTGCTGCTGCTAAGTCACTTCAGTCGTGTCCGACTCTGTCCGACCCAATAGACGGCAGCCTACCAGGCTCCCCCGTCCCTGGGATTCTCCAGGCAAGAACACTGGAGTAGGGTGCCATTGCCTTCGTGCTCTAATACCAGAGACCCAAAATCTGAAAGATTCCTAAACATGAGAATGGCAACCATCTCTTTTCACCATCCCCAAGAAGAGGAAGCAGGCTTATATTGAAATAGGAGAAATTTACAAAGGACATTTGGAAGAATTGCCTGAGTGACAATTTTTAAACAAGAAAACTCTCTAAGTGTCTGGACAGTGGATAATACCATGACCCAGTTCATGGAGGGGATGATTCATTTTCAAGATCAATTCAAGGTTTCTTGGCGCATTTATTGGCTGTCTCCCCTGCCCGCTAGCTCCCCCAGGAGGAGCTGCTGGGCTGCCCTGGCTCACGATCGCACTCCCTACCATGCTCTGGATTTCTCTTCCGACTGAGATGGACACTTTAGCTCTTGGCAGACTTGTGTTTTATTTCTACCACGCCTTTCTCATTTGGGGGAAAAAAATCATTACTAGAGTCTCCTAGCAACTGTGAGAGTGAGCCAACGATTGAACAGATGAGGAATGTAAATTCAAGGACATGGAATATATGTACCAACAGCAGATTTCATTTTTTAAAATCCAGTCCTGTGTTCCCTTCCTTATACAGGAGGAGCAGTTAGCTCCAATCCTAGATAAAAGGCACACAGTGCTAATCTCTGTAGGTCTGGAGTGGTGGGGAAACCCTAGGCTTTGTAGTCAAACAGATTTGTTTAATTAGCTGCAAGAAGAACCTAGGTAACGTCCTTACCCTTTGAATCTTCATTTTCCACATGTATAATATGGAGGAATACTGTTCTAACAACGTTCTATAAAGTAAACCAATAGATGTAAGTACCTAGCATGGTACCTTAGCTAAAATAAACGAAAATTCTGCCAAGCTCACTCCCATTTCTCACCAACCCTTAATGATCTCCCCACACTAACTTCAACTCTAGGACAGGCTACTAACAATCCACGTAAACCTTCTCTCTCACACTGTCCTGGGTTTCTTTCCCACCTGATGCTGTGAACCACCTGGAGTCCTAGCAGTTCTGTGGCTCTCCAGTCATGAGATGAGTGCATCTGCAGCGCAGGCACTCTCTCTCAGAAGCAGATATTTACTCAGAGACTGAGAGCCATTCACATCTGGTAGTGAGCAGAGAAGGAAAAAAAAAATCACATATATGCCTGCTGAAAGATCTGGCTTCCTAGTCTGTTGCACTTATTGGCTCAAATGACCTGGGATTCTGGACTCTGGACCTTGCCATCTTGGACTCCCAGATCTGCTTCAGCCGAGAGCTTCACAGGCTGGCCCACAGTTTCTGCTCCGGTGCCCTGTCTTGGGCCAGGGCCTGCCTGCAGGAGGTGACGGCACGTCGGGCTGTCAGCACCCTTAGGCTTCAACACCCTGCTGCTATTCCTTCCTTGCCTTTTCCTGACGCTTCTTCTGCTTCACCACTGATGCCTTGTAAACTCATTTCTGGGACCTCTTTCTCCCTTTCTTATGACGTTCATCAGTTTATATCAGATCCATTACCAGGTTTTACAGATGAGCTCTTAACTGAGCACTGACACTCATCCCTGCTCGGGGCTCATGCCCTTTGCCAACCACAAGATCTCTGTTAGGGTATTTTTCTAATATTTAGTCTCTTCCCTTCTAAACCCACCTCTCTCTTTTTTCCAGGCAGGTTCTCTGCTATCACTATCTCCATCTTTCTGGTTCCCTAGGTTCATCTTTCCCTCCTGTGTAAGCATTCTGAAAAGTAAATATGAGGTCAGATATACGGTCTTCTTATCTCAGACTTCTTGCTGGAACTTGTTACCCAAAATTTACCATAAAGGCTTATCTAGTCCTTTTCTTGAAAGTCATCTGGGCACGGGTCTGGGGGTGACATTTGAGGGTAATTATGAGCAGAACTAAAAGCATGGAAGCTTGGAGTTCTGCCCAATTCCTATTCATAGGTCCTAGGATTCATTGCAAATAAATAATCCTTTTTATTTAACATATGTCATTTTAAACAAATACTACTGGTATTAGCAAACATCACTGAACACTGACTGCATGCCATGCACTAACTGTGCTGTGCTAATTACTTTATATGCATTATTTATTCAATTCTCATAATGAAAGAAGGTATTATTACTAGTGTTATTTCAGACAAAAGGAAAAATGGGATTCATAGAGGTTAAGTACCTTTGACTAAGGAATCAGAGCTAGGAGAACTAACTAACTTGCAAACTAGAACCCTCAACAAAATTAATCTCCCAACAGAGAATGCCCTTCCCTCCACCCCTCCAGCCCACAGCCCTGTCCTCCTTCCCAATCTACTCAGCACCTCTCTCCTCCCCAGGCTTTAGCTCCTGCTGGCTGGCCCTTCCCTCCCCAGCCTGGAACACCACTCTGGCTAGGACCTGCTATCCCAGCTCATGGCATCTTGGTGTTCACACATTTCTGCTCTTCTGACAATGTTTTCCTCATCTTGGTCCCTTGATGTTTCAGGAGACTGTAAGTTCTAGGGGCTCTCTTTTCAACTCCCCACAACACAAACATAGTCAGCATATGAGCAGGGCCTCAGCAGGGCCTCGCTGAGTGGGTGCTGTGTGTGTCTTTAACGGCAGGAGAGTCTCTTAGTCTTTTCATTGCCCCAAGAAGGTGAGGATGACTCACTGGGTAGACAGGCCACAACAGGCTGGCAAAGTAAGAATGAGAACAGCGAGCATTTATTGTTTACCATGTTAGACACCACTTTATGCACTGTGGATATGCTGGCTCCATGAGCCGGGTACCATGGATAGGAGGTAGTCACATGCAGGCTTTTCTTAGAGTCTCAGTGAAGAGACCGCAGAGCCCATCCCCCGTCTCTCTAAATCGACAGCCTTCTGTAGTCCTGTGTTACACCTGAAGCATTTAGCCAGCTCTTCTGATGAGCATGTCTGTGTTTCCCACCTATTTCTAAACCCCCGGAAGCTCGTGCTGACTCCTTTCACAGGGCTCTACTATAACTTTCACACGGTGATTGACAAATGAACAGAATGAATAAAGACCTTGGGAGATCAAAAGTCATTTGTTGTACACAGACCCCCCCCCCGCCCCCCAAAAAAACCCTTTTTTTACATTTCAAGCCTTACTTTAACCATAAAGAAGTTACTTACATTTAAATTAGTGCAGATTATGCTTTCTGGGTTCATGATTTGAGAAAAAATGGATATAGCTTTTGCCACCTGGTTCTAGAAGGAAGAAAAACAAGTCAGACCCTCAAGTCATATAAACATTACTCTGCTGTAATAAAGATGATTTAAAGATGTCAAGATAGTCCTATCCATGGTGCCCCAGGGTTCTGAAGTCCACAGAGAAAAGAATGTTTTCTAGTAATCAAAAATGAACATTCTGTAAAATGTTTCCTACTGTGGCATATTTCTTAATGTTTTAACAACCTGCTTGACTTCCACTTTTTAGGATGGAGGCATAAAGTTGGCATGTCCCCTCTCTCATTGGAATGAGCTCTCAAAAAAAAAAAAAGCAACTTTGAGAAATAGAAATGCAAACCCATTTTTAGCCTAATTAGAACATAGCAGAAACCTCAAACCAAAGAAGAAGTTTGCATTGCCAAAAACATTGGAGCTGGAGCTTGGGTGAGCTCTGGACGGAGCAGTAAGAGGAGGACATGGCTGCATTGCCCAGAAGAAGTGCAGAGTTGTCCTCAAAAGTGGGGGCACAGCCGGAAGTACTCACTTTCTCTTTACAATGGTGGTAGGAGAGTTTAGGACTAGTAACGACATCTCTGGATCCTTTTGATGGCAGATGTGAGGCTAAATAAGAATTTACACAGATCAATGGAATAAGATAGAAAACTCAGAAATAAACCCATGCACCTGTAGGTACCTTATTTTTGACAAAGGAGACAAGAATATACAATGGGGCAAAGTCAGCCTCTTCAGTAAATGGTGCTGGGAAAACTAGACAGCTATGTGTAAAAGAATGAAATTAGAACACTTCCTGACACCATACACAAAGATAAACTCAAAATGGATTAAAGACCTAAATGTAAGACCAGAAACTATAAAACTCTTAGAGGAAAACATAGGCAGGACACTCGATGACATAAATCACAGCAAGATCCTCTATGACCCGCCTCCTAGAGTAATGGAAATAAAAACAAAAGTAAACAAGTGGGACCTGATTAAACATGAAAGCTTTTGCACAGCAAAGGAAACTATAAGCAAGGTGAAAAGACAGCCCTCTGAATGGGAGAAAATAATAGCAAATGAAACAACTGACAAAGGATTAATTTCCAAAATATACAAGCAGCTCATACAACTCAATACCAGAAAAACAAACAACCCAATCAAAAAGTGGGAAAAAGATTTAAACAGATGTTTCTCCAAAGAAGACATACAGATGGCTAACAAACACATGAAAAGATGCTCAACATCGCTCATTATTAGAGAAATGCAAATCAAAATTACAATGAGATATCACCTCACATGGGTCACAATGGCCCTCATCAAAAAGTCTACAAATAAGAAATGCTGGAGAGGGTGTGGAGAAAAGGGAACACTCTTGCACTGTTGGTGGGAATCTAAATTGATATAGCCACTATGGAAGATGGTATGCTACTGCTACTGCTAAGTCGCTTCAGTCGTGTCTGACTCTGTGCAACCCCATAGACGGCAGCCCACCAGGCTCCCCCGTCCCTGGGCTTCTCCAGGCAAGAACACTGGAGTGGGTTGCCATTTCCTTCTCCAATGTATGAAAGTGAAAAGTCAAAGTGAAGTCGCTCAGTCATGTCCGACTCTTAGCAACCCCATGGACTGCAGCCCACCAGGCTCCTCAGTCTGTGGGATTTTCCAGACAAGAGTACTGGAGTGGGTTGCCATTGCCTTCTCCATGGAAGATGGTATGGAGATTCCTTAAAAAACTAGCAATAAAACCACCATATGACCCAGCAATCCCACTCCTGGGGATATACCCTGAGGAAACCAAAACTGAAAGAGACACATGTATCCCATTGTTCACTGCAGCACTATTTGCAATAGCTAGAACATGGAAGCAACCTAGATGTCCATCAACAGATGAACGGATAAAGAAGTTGTATAGATACACAATGGAATATTACTCAGCCATAAAAAGGAACCCATTTGAGTCAGTTCTAATGAGGTGAATGAACCTAGAACCTATTATACAGAGTAAGTCAGAAAGATAAATATCATAGTCTAACACATATATATGGAATCTAGAAAAATGGTACTGAAGAATTTACTTACAGGGCAACAATGGAGAAACAGACATAGAGATAGACTTATGGACATGGGGAGAGGGGAGGAGAGAGTGAGATGCAGGGAAAGAGTAACATGGAAACTTACATTACCATATATAAAATAGGTAACCAACGGGAATTTGCTGTATGGCTCAGGAAACTCAAACGGAGGCTCTGTATTAACCTAGAGGGGTGGGATGGGGTGGGAGATGGGAGGAAGCTTCAAAAGGGAGGGGATTTATGTATATCTACGGCTGATTCATGTTGAGGTTTCACAGAAAACAGCAAAATTCTATAAAGCAATTATCCTTCAATAAAAAATAGATTAATTTTAAAAAATAAAGTAAAAAAAAAAAGAAAAAGAATTTACACAGATCACCCATATTAGCAGGAAACGGCATGTCACTTCCAGCAGCAGTAGGGAAGAGACTTTCCATTCAGAGTCACCTCCATGCCTATTCCCATTGGCCAGGCAGAAACAAAGCCAGTATAGAAACAAAGCCAGTATAGAAAACTCCACACATAAAGAAAACGCCTGCTACCCAAGACCATGGCAGCATGGCTCAGGTTTCTTCTGACATGAGTCTTCTACAGATGTCTGATCTAAGAGAAACGTTTGTTCTTCAATGATGAATAACCAAAAAGGAACCAGCATGTGATCTATCTATAGACAATATGAGGGGGGAAAAGAAAGAAAGGATTACAGCAACAAAAAGAAAAAGAAAAGAACAGATGAAGAAATCCCAATGAAAACATGTTTCCATGGATACAAAGGTCAAAAATGAGAAAAATGAACAAGATCAGGTCACTCAGAAGTGGAAAAAAAAAATCAGGCAGGCCTCAGATTTCTCCATGGCAACATTCCACTCTAGAAGAGAGAACAATGCCAAAGAAAACCTCCAGGAAAGGAAATATCACTTCACAATTTTATATCTGACAAAACTGTAGTTTAGGTACAACAAAAAAACCAAAAAAAAAAAAAAGACAAATAACTTTAAATACCAGGAACTCAAGGCATAGTGTTCCCCTGAAGAATTTATTAGAAGACACACTATGGACAGCCTTGGATTTAAAACTGTTCTCTGAGCACATTACGTAGCAAATGAATCATCTGAATTTTAAACTTTAATTACTTGAGAAAGTTCTCCGAGTGCAGCCTCCCTCACTGATCTTCCACAGGATCCCCCTAGTCCCATGTGAACAGCAGCGCATGTTAGGCCCTCAGCTGTAAATGAAAATGCTCTCTGGAGGCAGAGGTATGGATGCAGGTTGCCATGGCACCACAGGCACTGGTCTCCTTATGAGGTATGGATGCAGGTTGCCATGGCACCACAGGCACTGGTCTCCTTATGAGGTATGGATGCAGGTTGCCATGGCACCACAGGCACTGGTCTCCTTATGGGGACTTTTTTCTATGAGAGTCAGAGGGATAAAGAAATAAAAGCAGGAACACCCGAGAGTAGCCAAGCTTGCCCACCCCCAGTTCATTTGTGTGTACCCCACAGCCTCACCTGGTTCAGAGCTAATGCCACTGCAAAACAGGATGCTCTCCTGGGGAGGATTTCTCCTTTGATTAGGGCTTCTTCTCTTAATGTGGTACAGATTTGAAAAGATTCAGGGCTATTCTGGGAAGACAGGATTGTTCGATAAATAAACGTTGCAAACCTTTAAGTTTAGTAAGTTGATTAGTGGTGCTCAGTGTTCCCGATTTCCTTTTGGAAGAACTTCCTGGAGCCTCTGAACCCACTTAAAAGACTGAGCTCCATATCAAGCTCTCCATTTACTATTTGTAAACAGGCTCAGTTAGCTACACATTAGCAGTTCAAATCTAAATGAACTCCATTTTTAGCTCTTTGCCAGTTTCTCTGATTGGGGGCTGCTCTCCCAGCAAACATTCAGATTACTTTTCATCCACGCAGGCTGGTTTTCAGACACAGGTACCAGAGCAGACAAGCGTGAAGAGTCAGCCTGCTTCAGCCACGTTAGAGGACAGAGTAAAGCTCAGCATCACACAGAACTTTTCCCGAGGAGGTTTCCAATACAAAAATATCCATCTTAAGTCAAATGTTTGGAAACATGAAAACTTTTTTGAATGTAAATCATGAAAGAATCCCAAGAAAACAGAACCCAAACAACCTAACAACATAAGCGATACACAAACTAGCGGGCAGCAGTGGCGAGACAATCCTCTTCCTTCGTGTTGTGGGTGGGTGAGGCTTACGACAGCAGCGTCAGCTCTGTGCCGACGTGTGTGTGCCATGACGTGATTCACAACTCAAACCCTAAAGGAACACCTGAATTTAAAGAGAGAGGAGAGCTCCCAGGATTGACTTGCAGTCTGCAATGGCTGACCAGTGTTTCAACTCGTCTCCCCACTGAATGAAATGAGGTTATTCTTGGAAAAGTCCTCTGGCCCTTCATAAGCAGTAGAGTTCAGTTCTCTCCACTTCAGTACATACTCAGGGAGGCATCTCAGAGAAGGGCAGGAAGCTGGGTGTCACAGTGCTGAGGAAGTGATGCTCAAGTGTGTGTTGCACTGGCCTCTGATTCACAGATCATAAAGTTATGGAGTTGGAAAGGATGGTCTAACAATCTGGCAGTCAGCAAACTATGACCCTGGGGCCAAAGCCAGCTATGGCTAAGACTGGCTCTTATGTTTTTTTAAAAGGTTTGTAAAACTAAAGATGATGATGTGACAGAGACCATAAGTGGCAGAGCCCCAAAGTCTAAAATATTAACTATCTGGCCTTTTAAAGAAAAAGCTTGCTGACTCCTGAATCCAAACACTTCATTTCACAAATGAGGTAAGTAATTTCAAAACCAGTTCTTGCTAAAGTTGAGACTAGAGTTCACGATGTTCAGTTTCCAGGTTGGTTTCTTTTCCCTGAAACCAGCTGCCCCTCTTGCTTTGGAAAGTTGATACTGCTTTATTTTTCAGGGAATTTTTCAATACCCATATTCTGCCTTGCTTAGTGTTCCTTCATTTTCAGTATAAGGAGTTTTTGTTTAAAACAGCAAGAATGTGTACAATAATGCACAGAACCTGGGTCACTGTAGTATTTCAGTTACCATTTGTGCATTCAATTAGTAATAAAGAAATAGTCTATGTGCTAGAAACAATCCTGATATAGTGATGAGAATAGGGATCTATGTCATGCTCTCTATTATCAAAGAATTTATTTTAATGTCACATACATTTATTAAAGATCAGCTGTGAACCAGACACTGTTCGGTGCTGGCTATATGGTGCTTCAGGGAGTCTACCCTCTACAGGGGGATGAACTGTGCGTCTACTTGGTGTATCAGGCAGTGTTACGAGTGCCATGTCTGCGACTACAAACAGAGCACAATCAAGGGATACCACAAGAGCTAGACGTCACTTCCAACTTAGTGATCACAGAAGAATTCACAGATGAGGAAGAAGCAGCCCTTGAGTTATCCCTGAAGGATGCCAAGACTTCCAGGGGAGAGGGCCAGACACGACTGGCCTGGTGATGTCCAGTGTGAGCAAGAGGACCGACTCTCCAGCAGAGCTTGAACCCAGCACACTGCTTCTTGCTCTCATTATCTACACAAATGCCAGAGAAGACTGAAAGGTGATAAAATTGCTTTTCCCATGATAGGACTGTCTGGCATGGCTAACTTGGTTTTTCTAAAAATGAACATATTTAAAATGGAAATATCTGCACCAGATGGAAAACAGACTTCAGAGGAACTGAATTTTATTTGTAGAGGGGGAAAAAAAAATTAAATCCTCTGTCAAACACAACCCAAAATGCTCTAAAAGTTTAGGGAAGACAGTCTTACCAGTTTGTAGCAAATTGCAAAAGCAAGGACATAGGTATCTTTGTTGAACTTCAGATCTTGGTTTTTCATCTCAATCAGTACTTCCAATGCACCTGCCAAGAGCCAGGAGTGGACCGCCAGTGTTAAATGCATTAAGTAAGTTCAGAGTCCTCTACTTTGACTCCCAGAGTTCAATCTGTTTAGCCCCATGTATTGAAAAGTATGCTTCAGCACAATAAAAACTTTCAGTCATTTAATAGTTAACTAAATTGTAAAATAAATTATCAAATTATACAGGAAGAACTATTATTTTAAACCTATTTTCACTGCAGCATAAGTAAAAACCGGGGTGTTTAAGTCATGACATGATGCAGCATGGTAGCCACATTTAAAGAATGGGGTCTCCATAATTCAGCCACTTATCAGGAATATAAGGGTCATTTTTACACGGCCTATTGTTTATCCTAATTGCTTTACCTGCAAAGACAGAATTTTTCAGCAAACATAAATTGTGATACTTACTTCTATATTTGCCTTTGATAAATAACATATCCATCAAAATATTGAATGATGTGGAGTCTGAGAAGAAACCTTGTAAATGCTATTGAAGAAAAACAATACAGTTTGGTTAAAAGTTAAAATTATTAAGAGAATACTTACACTGCATCTTCTCTGTCTAGGACTTGCTTTTGTACAAACTTCATTCATTTAGCAAAAAAATTTAAGTACTGCCCACTCTTTGGGCATCATGCCTTTGGCAGTGGGCACAGTGAACAAGAGGCAAGAGACATGGCAAGAGATCTCCAGGTTTCAGAAATGCAGTGAAGAACGTCTTTATGTAGCGTGGCCCTGCCAAGCTTAGAGGAAAAGAACCAGGCTGATCAACCCTGGTGGGGATGGTCCTGGAACCTGGGTGGCAGCATATTAACGTGAAATGGCAGCTGAAAGTGTGCTTGAGGACAGAGGCAGGACAGGCTTGCACAACTATCATCCTCTTTTGGCAAACAGTACAGAGTTGATTATTTACTTTATGAAATACTTCACTGAGACAGTGGTTCTCAGCATTTTTAATGCCATGATAATGTGACACATGCTATTCAAATACACCATTAAATGTCCTGTACCAGTCTGTTATTTTTTGAGAACCAATTAGCCAGACCCTATTCTAGGCACTGAGACTAAAGAAATGATGGACAAGACAAAGACCCTGCCCTAAAAGGGCTTAGTATCTACGGGGGCTTACGTCCTGGGAGAGGAGACAATGAACAAGTGAATAAAACAAGCAAAAAATTAAAAATAAAATTCCAGGTTATCAGTAGAGGCCATGAAGAACAATGGAACAGGATAAGGGACAGAAAAGATGAGAAGTGGTCAGGGAAGGCTCTTTGAGACAAGGAGACCTCAATGAAGTGATGCTATATAGAGCATTCCAGGCTGAGGCCATGGGCCTGACATGTCTGAGAAAGAACAGAAGGTCCAGAGTGCAGTGAGCAAGGCGGAGAGGGGCAGGACCTGAAATACCACGAAGGGCCCCTGAGGGCATGGTCAGGGCTCTGAGTTCTATGATAAGTGGGGTGGGAAGTCACCAGAGCAGCCCTGTCCATACGGAGAAAGCAAGTCTCAAGTGTGAGCCATGTATGTGACTCTAAATTTTCAAGTACTTTCATTTAAAAAAGTAAAAATAAAGATATGAAATCAGATTTAATAATGTTACTTAACCCACTAAAAACAAAACTGCAACATGTAATCAATACAAAACATTATTAGTGAGATACTTTCCATTCTCCTTTTTACGTCATTCTCCATTTTATGTCATAATGGATTTAAAATCCATCATGTACTTTATACTGCAGCACATGTATGTCTGAACTAGCCACAGTCCAAGGGCTGTGTACATGGGTACCTGTGGGTCGTGGATACCTCCCTGGCAGCACTGCAGGGTTCTGGGCGGGGAACATAAGGCAGGTGGAAGCAGGATTAGGCTTTATGGCACGTGACTCAGATTCAGTTAATTCTACTGCTCTAGGAAGCTTAGGAGAAGGCAATGGCACCCCACTCCAGTACTCTTGCCTGGAAAATCCCATGGGCAGAGGAGCCTGGTGGGCTGCAGTCCATGGGGTCTCTAAGAGCCGGACACGACTGAGCGACTTCACTTTCACTTTTCGCTTTTGTGCGCTGGAGAAGGAAATGGCAACCCACTCTGGTGTTCTTGCCTGGAGAATCCCAGGGACGGGGGAGACTGGTGGGCTGCCGTCTATGGGGTCCCACAGAGTCGGACACGACTGAAGCGACTTAGCAGCAGCAGCAGGAAACTTAAACACATTCATGAATGCTTCATACTCAGGTAGGTTATGGAGAAGGCGATGGCACCCAGTACTCTTGCCTAGAAAATCCCATGGACGGAGGAGCCTGGTAGGCTGCAGCCCATGGGGTCGCTAAGAGTCCGACACGACTGAGTGACTTCACTTTCACTTTTCACTCTCATCCATTGGAGAAGGAAATGGCAACCCACTCCCGTGTTCTTGCCCAGAGAATCCCAGGGACAGGGGAGCCTGGTGGGCTGCCGTCTATGGGGTCACACAGAATCAGACATGACTGAAGCGACTTAGCAGCAGCAGCAGGTAGGTTAAAAAGAAAAACACTTTACTTCCATTTTCTTTTGGTTTCATTGTTATACTCATGGCTCTGATTTATTACAGTGAAACTTTGCTTTAATTTTAATAACAACAGTAACATATGCTTATTATAAAATAGTCAAATAATATAAAATATATAAAGTAAAAAGTGAGGATTTCATCTAATTCTTCCCCCGAAAACAGCAGTTTAATGTATATCCATCTAAATTTTTAAAACATATACACTATAATGTAAATATGGTATGTATATTTATCCTTTTAGGAAAAAATAGGTTCAAACTAATCCATACTGTTCTGAAGCCACCTCTTCTCAGCTTAGTAATATATTATGGTCATCTTTTTAATACCTGTGGTCCTTTAAATAGAGACAAGCTAAGAGTTAACATTCCTCCATGGATAGCAACTTTATATGAAAAAAAGTGAGAGGCAAAAGGACAACCTAGTCATAGAGATTCCTAAAATTATTAAAATGTCCCAGGAGGCCAGCCCTAGTCCCCTAATTTAATAAATGTTTCTGACCATGGATGGATTTATAATATCTCTGAGTTCATATAAAAAAGAAATAATAATACTGCCTACAGCCAAGCCAGGCTTCAGCAATATGTGAACCGTGAACTTCCTGATGTTCAAGCTGGTTTTAGAAAAGGTAGAGGAATCAGAGATCAAATTGCCAACATCCGCTGGATCATGGAAAAAGCAAGAGAGTTCCAGAAGAACATCTATTTCTGCTTTATTGACTATGCCAAAGCCTTTGACTGTGTGGATCACAATAAACTGTGGAAAATTCTGAAAGAGATGGGAATACCAGACCACCGGACCTGCCTCTTGAGAAATCTGGATGCAGGTCAGGAAGCAACAGTTAGAACTGGACATGGAACAACAGACTGGTTCCAAATAGGAAAAGGAGTACGTCAAGGCTGTATATTGTCACCCTGCTTATTTAACTTCTATGCAGAGTACATCATGAGCAACGCTGGGCTGGAAGAAACACAAGCTGGAATCAAGATTGCCGGGAGAAATATCAATAACCTCAGATATGCAGATGACACCACCCTTATGGCAGAAAATGAAGAGGAACTAAAAAGCCTCTTGATGAAAGTGGAAATGGAGAGTGAAAAAGTTGGCTTAAAGCTCAACACTCAGAAAACTAAGATCATGGCATCCAGTCCCATCACTTCATGGGAAATAGATGGGGAAACAGTGGAAACAGTGTCAGACTTTATTTTTTGGGGCTCCAAAATCACTGGAGATGGTGACTGCAACCATGAAATTAAAAGACGCTTACTCCTTGGAAGGAAAGTTATGACCAACCTAGATAGCATATTCAAAAGCAGAGACATTACTTTGCCAACAAAGGTCCGTCTAGTCAAGGCTATGGTTTTTCCTGTGGTCATGATGTGAGAGTTGGACTGTGAAGAAAGCTGAGCGCTGAAGAATTGATGCTTTTGAACTGTGGTGTTGGAGAAGACTCTTGAGAGTCCCTTGGACTGCAAGGAGATCCAACCAGTCCCTTCTGAAGGAGATCAGCCCTGGGATTTCTTTGGAAAGAATGATGCTAAAGCTGAAACTCCAGTACTTTGGCCACCTCATGCAAAGAGTTGACTCATTGGAAAAGACTCTGATGCTGGGAGGGATTGGGGGCAGGAGGAGAAGGGGACGACAGAGGATGAGATGGCTGAATAGCATCACTGACTCGATGGACGTTAGTCTGAGTGAACTCCGGGAGTTGGTGATGGATAGGGAGGCCTGGCGTGCCGCGATTCATGGGGTCACAAAGAGTCGGACACGACTGAGCGACCGAACTGAACTGAACTGACCTGGTCAGGGTAATTGTGGAAGACAAATGAAATGAAATATGTAGACTGCTTAAGCACAATAATGAGGACAGGGTAGATATTCAGTGCATAATTACAAAACTAATTACTGTTACTTTTGCTTTTAGGAAAAGTAAATCAGATTATGTGAAAGCAGAAATTCTGAAAACAGAAAACCACTTGTCAACATAGCCTTCAGCCAGAAGTGAAAATACAAAAACATGAGAGAAGCACAGGGGAAGAACGGAAAAGGCAGCCGCCTCAAACTGTCCCAACTGAACGCTCCTCAAAGGAGGGGATGTTGGTCCCCAGTGGACATACATCCAAGGAGGGAGATACCTTGTAATCTGTACCTGCACCTCTTCCACACCTGTTCTCACCTCTGGACAAAGAAACCTATGCCTCTCCATAGGCAGTGACTCCAAGGACACCTTAAAAACGCAGGGAAGAGCTCGTTCCCTCAACCTAGTAGCCTTTCTCTGGAAATCTAACCCAGGAATAATGTGTACAGAAGAGCTGCCCTTCCTAACATCACTGAAAACACCCCCTCCTCAGCACAAGGAAATCACGGTGGCAGGGACAGCCACTGGGAGACAGTAACCTGGTCTTTGATGAGCTCCACTGCAGAGTCCTCAAGATCCAGCTCATAGCACAACCTCACGAAAAGCGGTCCAAACTTGTACTCTCCCAAAGTGATGTTCCTGTTCTCTGCATGGTACCTGGCAATCAAAATAATTCAGTGAGCCAAACGGTGGGACTGGGGAAAAGGCCAGACAAACTACGGCACGCACTCTGCTAGGTGCTGGGGACGCAGCAAAGAATGCAGTGCTCTCACAGTCTGGAGGGGAAAGCACAGAATTAAAGATGACCAGAAAATCCTGGAAAGCATATTAGGCATTTAAATAATCAGACAAGGTTCGTTAGAGTCCCACCACATACTCGAAGTTAAAAGAAGTAAAATACAGATTGTAATCATCCTCCCAAATTTACCAGCAACCTGCTAGGACTGAGTGCGAGCGTATGTCAGGGACTAGCAGGGGTCTTGCATCTGTAAACCCATCAGGATGGCACCGTCTCTTTCTGTGCTCCTGGAGAGGAACAAGGAAAGGAGTGGGGTGATGCTCCATCCCCCTCACATCTGGCTTCACCCCATATAGGACGGCAGCAACCAACAGATGCAATTTTAAATCTAGACCTATCTCTCCTTTTTTCTTGACTCAGGGAAAGTTATATGTGAACTATAATCACCTAGCCAAACAAATTAAATGCAGCTTTGAAATTTTAGTTTTAGAAGATGGCTAATTTCAAAGACAGTGATGTTTTATATGTATGTGGCCT
This sequence comes from Bison bison bison, assembly GCF_000754665.1. NCBI lineage: Eukaryota > Metazoa > Chordata > Mammalia > Artiodactyla > Bovidae > Bison > Bison bison. The sequence continues at coordinate 4,213,759 of NW_011494901.1, forward strand.
GGGATTTCTACAAGTAGCCAGTCTGCCAGTTAGAACTGCAGAACTGAAAGTTGCTCACATAGCTTTCCTTTCAAGAACCAACTCTTTCTGCTTTAGACACCGGGAAGACAATCTGGTGACGAAACAAGTAACTCATGATTACACGTAAATCAGATTTTAGGAAGATTCATTCATTATGTGACTGAATCCCAGATACCATGGGGAAAAGCTCTGATTTTTAACAGAATATTTTTTAACCTTCTGCTGAAATCACTGAGGAAAGTCATAATAGCATTATGGATAGTCCATTCTAAACATATATGCTACCAAAGAGAATGATGACTGTACCTTTAAAGATACATTTCATAATCCAATTATACAAGTTATAAAAATACTCATTGTTTCATGTACAGTTGTTATGAATTAACTTATCATATCAAAACATCAGGGGCTTCCCCAATGGCTTAGCAGGTAAAGAATCCACCTGCAATGCAGGAGACACAGGAAATGTGGGTTCAATCCCTGGGTCAGGAAGATCCCCTTGAGGAGGAAATGGCAACCCACTCCAGTATTCTCACCTGGAAAATCCCATGGACAGAGGAGCCTGATAAGCTACAATCTACAGGGCCAAAAAGAGCCTGACACAACTGAGCGACTAAGCACCAATGCACACTAAAACATCAAGCTGTATACCTTAAAAATGTGTAATTCATATATGTCATCTGAACCTCAATAAAGCTAGAGGAAGGAAGAAATAAATATTAAAAGGCAGTATGCTGCTACTGCTGCTAAGTTGCTTCAGTCGTGTCCGACTCTGTACGACCCCATAGATGGCAGCCCACCAGGCTCCCCCGTCCCTGGGATTCCCCAGGCAAGAACACTGGAGTGGGTTGCCATTTCCTTCTCCAATGCATGAAAGTGAAAAGTGAAAGTGAAGTAGCTCAGTCTTGTCCGACTCTTAGTGACCCCATGGACTGCAGCCTACCAGGCTCCTCTGCCTGTGAGATTTTCTAGGCAAGAGTACTGGAGTGGGTTGCCATTGCCTTCTCCCAAAAGGCAGTATAGTTAGTGATTAAGGACTTTTAGACTCTTGATTCCAAAATAACATTTCACATCCCAGCTGTTCTACCTACTGTGTCACTATGAGCAAATTAACCACATTGTACCTCAGTTTCCTCATCTGTAAAATGGAGATAAGAAAAGGACTCAAAGAGTTTTTGTGAGGTTCAAATGAGATGATATGCCTGGCACACAGTAAGTCTTCCACATACGTTACCTCTTATAAAATGTAAGGCATGCTGAAGAAAATATCTTTAAATAATCAATGTATTTCAGTAAATAGTCTCAAGAGAGATGTGTATCAGATTAGCAACAAAACTAAAATGAAAAGTTTCCCAACTTAAATGGTATTCACACTAATGAAAGTGCTAGAAAGTCACAGAGGTAATATGTCACCTCCTCTTGACAAGAGAGGTTCAAGTTCAAGGATCTAAGATCCCCTATAAACCAAACAGCACATGGTCAAAACCAGGAGGAGATTCAGTGGCTCCTTGTTTTTGGCTCAATAAGGAGCTCATGTTCCAGCTCATTGCTCTTCTTCCCCAACGAGGGGCAGCCTGTCTCAGAAAGAAAGAAAAGAGGTTGGTGAGGTCGTGGACCCCCACACCCCCCAACTCATCCAGCTGTCCACAGACAGAGGGAAAGGACAGCAACTGGGCAGAGAGTTACCAGCGTCAATAAAGGGATTATGAGTCACACACTACGCCAAAAACAAGAGTGGAAAGAGTGTTGAGAATGTTACCCTATTTTGTTGCTCTTGTAAACATCTGATAGCTTTGGCTAGTAAAAAGAAAACTGAGAGTAAAAGGAGCCAGAGGGTCTCAAATGATTCAGCTTTACGAAACTGAAATAGCAGATGCAGGTTTGCAGATACACTGTGACTATGAATTAGCATAATCCCTTTTGGAAAATAATCTGGCAGTTTGTATTGACAAGCTTTAAAAGGTTCATGTCTTCTGGTCCCCAAAACAAAGCTTTGCACATAGAGTTTGCTCATCATAGCACTATTTATCCTGGTGAAAAATCAGAAATGATTTAGACATTCAACAGTAGGGGCACAGTTAATTAAAATACCTAACCTATAATGGACTAGTGTATAGTCATGAAAATATGATTCCTAGAGTGTTAACAAGCAAAAACATTTATGCTACAATGCCAACTAGAAAACAAAATATCACGTTATATACACAGTAATAGCCACAACTATGTAAAATAAACCCTACCAAAACTGCAAAATCTTTGCATGAAAAAAAAAATTGGTGGGAAGACATATCAAAATATTAACAGTGGTTTCTTGGATGTGTTAGGCCCCAAGGATGGCTGCCATCAACTCCCCATGCATACTGCTCCATCCATCCGCAGGTAGAATTGTTTCCCTTTCCGCATGAATCAGGGGTGGCTAACTTGCCCTGAGCAGGAGAACGGGGTGGAACGAAAGTACGTGCCAGTGCTGGGCCGCTCTGCGGGCCTGCAGCTGCGTGCCAGTGCCTCTCCGCTGGACTCGGGTACTACCAGGGCGGGGCGGGGGCAGGCGTAGGGACACTGATGCGTCAGAAGGGCCAAGGAAGCCTTCTTGGACCTCCCAGCTCGGCCCACTACAGCTGACTGCAGTGCACAGGGGACTTCAGCCGACACTGTGAGAACCGCCCAGCTGAGGCCAGCGCAGTTTCTCATTCACTCGATTGTGAGAAATAATAAGTGGTCATTTTAAGTTATTAAGTTCTGTTGGGGTTGGTTATGCAGCAGGAAACAATCAAAACCGCAGAATGTGTAGTATATTTCTTGTGTTTTCCAAATTTTCAATGAAATTTGTGTAATTCATGTCTCTTATAGACAAGTTTGAGAAATCAGAAAAGTACACATTTAAACAAACAAAAAATATATATAGTGTATAATTTCCAAAGAACTGTGGTTAACTTAGGGTGTATATTCTTCCATATTCTCTATATGAGTAACTCGTATTTTTCTCTGTACAGTACAAGTGCAGGTCCATGTATAGAAATGTATCTTTAAAGAATGGTGAAAAGAAGCAATGAATCATTTTTAGAAATAGAGCCTGTTGGTTTGGTGACATCCTGGTCCCAGGAGACACCTTTGCTGGGTTTCCTAAGAGCAGATTGTGATTACACATGAGTTCCTTCTGACATGGGAAAGTTGATGACAGCTCAGAGACAGTAAAGAAACACAAGCCCAGAGTAGCGAGGCTAGTCAGGAGTCCACTGAAGTGTCCAAGTGAGAGGAGTGAGGCCTGAACTAAGACACAGGTAATAGGGACAGAGAGAGGAAGGCTGGGATGCGAGACACCAGGCAGTGGACCCAGGAGAGCAGATGAGATCAGGGGAAAGAAAGACTGGTCAGTATGAGAACAAACAGAGCAAGAAGAGGTCTGTGTACACGGAACGTGAAGACTAGAGAGCATGTGAGTGGACTCAGTGAGTAGTGAGGCTGGTGATCTCCTGGGGCGTGAATTATCTGCTTTCCCATCTTCAGCACCCGGCATGTAGTAGGAACCTAAAAAGTTTTTGTTAAATGAATGAGTTTAAACATGTGGTGCTCAGGGCAGGCACCTGGACAAGAGACCTGGAAGTCGCCAGCGTAGAGGTGATAGCTGAAATCTTCCAGGTGTATACGATTGCTCAGGAAAGGGAGACAGTGGGAAGAGAAAAGGCTGGCAGTATTCTAAGGAAGTGCCTCACCTGTAAATGACATGTTTAGCCAGCTCCACGTCGTCCCGGGATGTACACAAGTGAAGCAGGGTTCTCAACTCCTCTTTCAGGATGAGCTTATTCTGGGTCAGTTTCTCTTCCAGGTTTCTCAAATAGGTTTCTGGAAGAGAGCACAGTGTGGAGGTGGCTATCACTCGGGCTGACTTGGACTGTTCAGGAGTCTGACCTCAGGGAGAAGGGGAGGCTGGAACCCAGCACCTTACAGAGGCCACTAAGCGGGGCTCACGGCCACGCAGCTCCATCACTGGCTGGTCTTGAGCATCAGAGATGGTGTGTGAAGCAGCGCATCTGTGTCATAGGGTGCAGGCCCAGGCCTCACTCAGACTCCCTGCACAGTCTTTGGGAGCAGGAGTGCAGGAATGTGCCTTTTTCACTACCTGGGTGACGCTTATGCAGTTTCAGAACTAATGTCCAAAGAGGCTTAGTCCAGAAAGCTGTATCCAAAAGTGACCCATGAGGGAAAAAAAAAGGAACCAAGATATCCAAACCATCAGTTGGTAGGGTACCTAGCGGGAAAACTGAAAGGAAAATGTGAAGAGGAGTCACAGTGGAGGACTCACGATTCAGGAATGCCTCGCATCTCTTCCTCTTGATTCAACTTCACCACTGTTTCATTCCTCCTGGTCCCTCTCTCATCAGTTCTTAGAAAGTGTGCCACAGCACTGTATAACGCAGAGGGCAAGCCTGTCCTCTAACAGCAGCAAACCGTCTTCTAGTGACCGAATCATTTCAAGGTGGTCCCTTGTCCTGTATCTGAACCTACTGTGGAGACAAACACCAACAGGAAGCACTGTCTCTTGGCATTAGGAGGCACTGTATTCTTGGCAGAAAGTGGGGTGAGAGGCAGGCACCAAGCAAGCATCTGCTTTCCAGAAGGCAGGGCTGTTCTCACTATCAGAAGCTGCCAAGAAAAGTCTACAGGATTTGCTCCAAGGTGCAGAGCTCTGAAGGAATGCCGCCTGAAGGAATGGCGGGATATACATTAAAACACAAAATTGGGAAGCTGAAGTAGATACTGTTCTCGATTTACTAGAAAAAAAAGGCCTCCTACGTTTGGGTTAATGCAGTAGACTCTCCAGTCTTTATTTGCAGGATCTTGTAATGGCTAAAGGTTTTAGAACTGGGAAGACATGGGCTGAAATCTCCCAGGTAGCGCCAGTGGTAAATAACCCACCTGCCAATGCAGAAGACATAAGAGACATGGGTTTGATCTCTGGGTTGGGAAGATCCCCTGGAAGAGAGCATGGCAAGCCACTCCAGTATTCTTGCCTGGAGGATCCCATGGACAGAGGAGCCTGGTGGGGTGCATGGGGTCGCAAACAGTCGGACACAACTGAGGTGACTTAGCATGTACGCATGTGTGGGCTGAAATCTAGGCTTTGCCATTTGCATGCTATAGGGAGGTTTGGGGAGGCTTGTGAGTGAGACTTGATTCATGTGTAAAGTGAAGATCATGATACTGACCTCATGGGGTCACCCTGAGATAATGCGAGTAAAGTAAAGCCCTTAGCACACAGCCCAGCATGTAGTAACTGCCCAGAAATCACAGAGGTTATTATTCTTATTTCATTCTTCCGTCACGAGGATTTATTCTATTAAATATTTCTAAACAATTTCCAACCTAAAAAGATTTTAATAGGATGACTTTACATCTTGTACTTCTCAATATGTCCAAAATTTCAGCATGTAATTTGTATTTTAAAACAAACAATAAGATTTAGGTGCTTATTGTATATTCATATTCAGAGGTATCCTTCTTTGTGTGAGAGACACAGGGAAGGATAAGGTATGGTTCCTGCCGTGAAAGAGCTTAGAATCTATCTGAAAAGACAAGATACATTTACATAAAGGTATCTGAAAACACTGACAGAGTAGGTGACACGTGACAGTATAAACATAATAGGAAAGAAGAGAGAAATCAAGCAGCAGAAAGAGACCAGGTGTGGTGGACGCAGAGAAGCGGCAGAGGAGGGACGGGGCTGGGTCGGGTTGGCAGAGCTGATGGAGTTTGGCATCGCTGGTGTGGGAATCAGCATGAGACACAGCACGGAACTGCGGGGGAAAGGTGGTGAGGGGAGAACGTGACTAGATTAACAGGAAATTACACTGAATTCTACAAAGGGTGAGATCGACTATGGAAGAGCTAGGAACCTGGGGGGAAGGGGGATGTTTGTATGGGGATGTTTGTATATGATGTGGTCTATAAGACAGAAAGTACCACTGTGGGTCCTCATAATGAGGAAATGTGGACAGGATTTTATATGTAAATACTTGAGAGTGGAGTAGCGTGGCACTCATGATGCTAATTGCCTTTCAGAACATACGTATGACCAGCACAGCCTTAGAAAGACTATGACAACTGAGTAACAACTAGACTGTGACATGAAGCCCTAACTGCAAACTTTACAGAGCTCCAGGCGACTTGGGGTAAGCAGAAAAGGCTAAAGTCAAATCTAGGTTGAGTCTACCTAAAGTAGAGACTCAATTCTCTGTCACTCTTTATCTTCTTGTTCTGTAGGTGATTTTGTATAACAGTATGGTTAGCAGAGTTGTAAAGGAAGACTGGTTTCTGGAGGGCTGGACTGTAGAGATGGGAAGCAAGTGTTCATTAGGTGCTCACAACATCCAACGTGAGTTGGATGAGTGAGAAGGAGGAAAGCTGAAGAAGTCAATAGAACATACAAAAGAGTTATTTAAAAAGAGAGGGGTCTTACTCTGTTTATAAAAGAATTCGAATTACTGGGGAAAACTCAATGTGCAGGACAAGAGGAAATGAATGCAACAAGATTTCTCAGATGCTGAAAGGGAACAGGACCGGGGTGATGGTAGTGTTTTTAGCTCTTTACATAGAAAGTTTCAAACATACCTAAAAGTAGAGAGAAATCACCTCCCATGTGTCCATCACCCAGCCACAGCAATTATCAGTATTTTGCTAATTTTTTTAAAGAAACCTGTTTTAGACTACTGATTCTTTCAGCACAGACTGGAAAACATGAAAATACATCATACATTTTTGTTTCATTTGATTTATCTATAGATATGTATGTGTGTACTAGAGATGCAAGGCAAATTGTATTTTTTACTGAGGGTGGCATCAAAAGTCTGAAGGCCAGTCATGTGGAGCAGTTCTCTGACTTTACTGTGCAGACGAATCGTTTGGGGCCCAGGTTTGGCATTCCTATCCCTCCCTTACTTGCTGCTCATCCTTGAGCCTAACTGAGAGGCACTGATCTAGAGGACTGGATGCAGAGCTAGTTTCAGTATTTCTCTGGGGTCCTGGGAGAAGGGTTAAGAGGAGAATGGTGAAATAAAAGGTGCACACAGGGGCAGACTAGGAACTGAGAATAAATCATCTCAATTTCTTTTGAGATCCAAAGCCATTGAAAGAGAGACTGAATAGGGATAAAGACAGAGGAAAGCTGAATGACAGATCAATGAAAGAATTAAATAGATTTGATTACCTTTGGTGCCAGGAAGATTACATGCAACAGCCACCTTCTTACGTTGAAACTCCTTTAATTTCACAATACTGTCTGTAAGTAGGTATCTTTTAGCTAAAAATCAGAGAAAGTAAAATCATTTTGACTATTTTATACTTAGCAAATAACATGTGTAGAGTTTGACCGTCTCTTTCTAATAACTGATCTGATCTTCACTAGACTGGTACAATTATAACAGTCACCCTCATAGGGAAAAAAATTTCCAAACTACCAGAGAATGCAAATCCTCCACAAGTCTTATCTGTGTGTGTGAAAGGAGCTAATGATTGTGTATGGGGACAAGAATCTGGACTCCAAAAGACAGATAACAAAACAGGTATATCTAGATTTGGTTTAAACAGGTAGAAGCATATAGGATAGAAGTAGCAGCTATAGTGTGACCACTGGAATTCCCGGTATTGTCATTTTCGAAATGAGGAGCTGTGATGTCTCAGATTTGAACTTTCAGTATCCACTAGATACATCAGGATTCACTCACCACAACTTAGCAGAAATGAAGAGTTTGGGAAACATTATTTCTTTAAAATGCTGGGTTATGCATGAACTGGAGCATGGCCAAAGAATCGTCCACTATACGAACTCTGTGTACAACAATAACAGTGTAACAACAAAAATTGCTGCTGATTTCTATAAAGGTGAGCAGTGGTTACAGCAATTACTTAGCATCCTCCTTTGTTAATGAGGGCTTCCCTAGTGGCTCAGAGGGTAAAGCAGCTGCCCGCAATGCGGGAGACCGGGGTTCGATCCTCTGGATCGAAGGTCGGGAAGATCCTCTGGAAAAGGAAATGACAACCCGCTCCAGTACTCTTGCCTGGAAAATCCCATGGACGGAGAAGCCTGGTAGGCTACAGTCCATGGGGTCACAAAGAGTCGGACACGACTGAGCAACTCCACTTTCTTTCTCTCTTTCCTTAATGAAGAGAACAGTAGTTCTATCACTAGGTGGTATGACAAGAGGAAAGAATGTATGTAAAATGTAGTAAAGCCTGACACAAACTGTTAAATCTTTTATTATCATTTGCCAGCATTGTCAAATTTAACCATTCCACAAAGATATTAAGGGATAATTCTGGAAGGAAATAAAGGAAGCTGCTCAGAGTCTTTCAGATTGTTATTTAGAGCTGGACTCTATAGTCTTAGACCTCCTCCCCTCCCAGACTCTACAGAACAGTAGGCCCAAGGCGGAGCGGGGTGTTCCCGGGAAGCAGCACAACTCCATCCAAGGAAATACTACAGCCCCAAGGTCAAGACTCCAGCCCAGCTGTCCTTTGATTCCCCGCCACAGGGGCGTCCACGACAGGCAGAGACCACCACTGCACACAGGAGCAGAGGGGGAAGGCATGCTCGGTTACTGTCGGCCAGGGAGTGACTGGAGCGCTGTTATTTCTCCAAAGAGATGCCCACTGAGGTGTAAAGCTCCATTCTGTCTCACCCAACCCCTACTTCAAGGCCCGAGGCCGCGAATACCTCCGAGAGGGCAGAGGCAGCAGGTAGAACCAGAGCCTCCCACCCAGTGATACACCAAACTTCGCAGCGCATGCAGCAGAAGGACTTGCTTCGGGGGCCGCAAGGTAGCCGCCATGCTGTTCCGGGCCGCACCAACTGTGGGAACCGGGGAGAGGGCGGAGCGTGCACCGTGACTCCGCCCCTTCCTCTGCCCGCCTCCCCCGGACCAGCATTCCTTTTGGCATGCTCCAAGATGGCGGCCCCCATGGTGCGGCGCGCGATCCTCCTGGCGCGGAATGTGTTGCTGCCTCAGCTCTCTCTGGCAGGTTGGTTGTCTGCTTCTTTCTTGGGGCTGCTTCTTTAGGTCGCCTGAGAACTCTGCTCCTTGAGTAAAAGGAGTAATGGACTTCTAAGGAAAGAAGAAACCACTGGAGGTGTTTGGTAGCACAGAAAGGGGAGATAAGGTCTCTGACCCATCTCCCTCCCTAAAATAGTGTTTTCTTATCCAGAGGTGTGAAGAGCAGAGCAAGTTCTGGTATGAGAACTTCTGCGGATGATTTCCGCGTTTATGTGTTCGGGTGGTGGTCTTTTTGCTGCCCCTCAAAAGCCCAAATGTGACCGACCCCTTTGCCTTCCCTGGGGCTGTGAAAATTTTCTCTCTCGCTGTTGTTTCTTTAGAGGGGTGTTATAAACGTTCTGAAGAACGCAATGGCACCCCACTCCAGTATTCTTGCCTGGAAAATTCCATGGACGGGGGCGCCTGGTGGGCTGCAGTCCATGGGGTCGCTAAGAGTCGGACACGACTGAGCGACTTCACTTTCACTTTTCCCTTTCATGCATTGGAGAAGGAAATGGCAACCCACTCCAGTGTTCTTGCCTGGAGAATCCCAGGGATGGGGGATCCTGGTGGGCTGCTGTCTATGGGGTCGCACAGAGTCGGACACGACTGAAGCGACCTAGCAGCAGCAGCAGCAGCAGCAGCAGCAGAATAAACTTTCTCAACACCTGACGCGTGGCCAGACCCTGGTTTTCACTGGGTGGATGAATTTCTCATTATTAATCTCAGTTTACCTGATGACCTCGGGCGCAATTTGTTTGACCTTTGTTCGCCGAAGTTTTCCATTCAAATAGTAAATGCTAATAGTTTTGAAATACTTTGATACCTGCGTGAATGACGCTAAAGGACCTGCTGATGAAGACATTGGGAAAAACTTTTTTAATTTACAGAAGCTAAATCCTGACAGGTGTAACTGGTTATGTGATTCGGCTACAGTAATCACCATTGGTTTTTCCCATGCCTGTTACCAACTCTTTCTAACGTACCTCCTCTAGCCCCTATTCAAAAGAAACACATAGTTTTTCTCCACACATCTTTAAATATCAACGTGAAACCTTATCATTGGCCACCAGAAGTTTTCTGAGGATTAGCTGGTTGACCTAGCTAATGAAAATGTTTCTTGCCACACATTAAAGTAGTCTGCCCAGTACTTGGCACCTCAGTAAGCATTAGGGTTGTAGCTGTTTACTAGTGTGTTTACTTAGGGTTGTTACTAAATGCTTTTCAATTTAAACAAGACCTTGTATTGTTAATCAGGGAAAGTATCATAGTTGCTTGGAATGTTTGGGACCAGTCATTGTAACCAGGGAATGGGCATTAAATAAAGGTGAATTGAGAGAATTTCCAGTTACTGATTTGACCTAAGATTGAAACAGTGAACTTGTGATCGGTTATATCTGTGCTATCCCTCTGTCGTGGCCATGAGCTGTAAGTGGCTATTTCAATTAGTTTAAATTTAAAAATTCTGTTCCTTAGTCACATTGGTGGTGGTGGTTTTGTCGCTAAGTCATGTCTGACTTGCAACCCAACGGACTGTAGCCTGCCAGGGTCCTCTGTCCATGGGATTCTCCAGGCAAGAATACTGGAGTAGGTACAAGGGAAGCCCAACATTAGCTATATTTTAAGTGCTCAGTAGGCACCTGTGGCTAGTGGCCACTGTCGTGGCTAGCTCCTTTATTGCAGAAAGTTACATTGCACGGGCACTGGGTTAGACCACAGATGAAAGGAATCTTGAAATCAGGAACTGGAGGCTATAAGGCAAGTAATATAAGATGTTACTGTTTGGTCAGTAAGTTGTGTCCATCTCTTTTTCGACCCTATGGACTGTAGCCTACCAGGTTCTTCTGTCAATGGGATTTCCCAGGGAAAAAAAAATGGAACGAGTTGCCATTTCCTTCTCCAGGAGATCTTTTCAACCTAGGGATCAAACGCGCATCTCCTGCATTGGCAGGCTGATTCTTTACCACTGAGCCACCAGGGAAGCCCCAAAATAAAATGTAGCCCCCAAATAAAATAGTACATTATTGACCTCTGGGGGTTTGAGAATGCTGATAAGGAGCTTTGCTTTAAGTCGTCAAAACATCTTAAACCATTACAGGATAAAAGAGGAAAAAATTCATACACACTCATGACAAATCGCTATTTGGAATACATTGGAACTTCCATCTGTTCTCCTTACAACAGATAAATAAAGGCAACTAAAATAATCAACAGGATGGAAGCAAGATTTATTGAGGTGAACCAAAAAAAGGGGTTCCAGTATAAGAGGAGGCTAGAGAAGGAAAGTTACCGTGCACTTACTACAGAGTGGACATTAGGCGAAGCACTTACTATTGTATACGTCCTTGTTTAGATTATGATACAGTATTTCCCCGTTTTACATATGAAGAAAACTGCTAAGAGGCCTGGTGTAACTTGTTCAGATTTTCATAATATTTATGGAAGGCTAGGATTCACATTTAGATTTTGTGACCCTAAAGCCTATCTGTGTTCACAATCACCCTACTTCCCTTTGGATGGAAAACATGTTTGGAGACATTTTACCAAAAGCCAAATTAACTATACAAAAAACAAGTTTTTTATAAATAAGTATTTACTAAGCTCCAAAATCCTGGTCTTTGGGGGCAGAATTAAGTAGAGGAAATATTCATTTTTCAGTGGATAGTTATCTTTGAATATTGTTGCTCTAAAAGTTGACTGCCTAAAGGGTAAGCGTGTTCAAGATGGGTTTATCTGCTTGGGTGGCATGGGGTTAAATGGTCTGAGAGAGCTAAACTTGTGAGGCTGATAACATCCTATCCGCTTGCTACTTCAGTGTTGTCTGAGGGTCTGTTCCCACCCAAGGTGTGCTGAATCAGAATCTTCATTTAATCGAGATTCATATGCACATTAAAGTTGGAGAAGCTGATCTAGATTTTCCAGTTTCATTGTCCACTCATCATTCTTCCTGACTTCATGGAAATTCTTTCTGGTTTTAATGTTAATATACAGACCTCTCAACTACCAACTATCTTAGAAAGATGGATATCCTGATTTAAAAGGTTTACAGAAAGTCGAATGTCTGTCTTGCTGCTGCTAAGTCGCGTCAGTCATGTCCGACTCTGTGTGACCCCATAGATGGCAGCCCACCAGGCTCCCCCGTCTCTGGGATTCTCCAGGCAAGAACACTGGAGTGGGTTGCCATTTCCTTCTCCAATGCGTGAAAGTGAAGTCGCTCAGATGTGTCTGATTCTTAGCCACCCCATGGACTGTAGCCCACCAGGCTCCTCCATCCATGGGATTTTCCAGGCAAGAGTACTGGAGTGGGGTGCCATTGCCTTCTCCAATGTCTGTCTTAAGGTGTAGTTATTTACTATTGTTGCTGTAACAAATCACCACAAATTTGGTGGCTTAAAACAACATAGATTTACTTACAACAACATAGACTTACTGTTCTGTATGTCAGAAGTCTGGTACAGAGTCTTACTGTGCTAAAATCAATCAAGGTTTTGAAAGGGATGTATTCCCTTCAGGAGTCTTTAGGGGTGAATCTGTTTTTCTAGCCTTTCCCATATTCTGGAGACCACCTTCATTCCTTGGCTGATGGCCCCTTACTCAAACGTCTTCAAAGTGAGCAGTGGCAAGTCGGGTCCTTCTCATATCACTCTGCCTTTCATGTACCACACTAACAAAGTGTCTCCCTCTTCTACTTTTTAAGGACCTGTGATTACTTTGAATCCACCTGGGGACTTCTTGGCCATCTAGTGGTTAAGACTCTGTGCTTTCAGTGCAGGGGGCACAGGTTCAATCCCTGGTTGGGGAACTAAGATCCCACATGCCCCGAGGTATGGCTAAAAAAACAAAAACATTGAGTCCACCTGTGTAACCCTGGACAGTCTCCTCACTTTAAGATCAGCTGATGTGCTGATCTTAATTCCATGTTGTTGTTGTTTAGTTACGAAGTCATGTCCAACTCTTTTGCGACCCCATGGACTGCAACCCACCAGGCTCCTCTGTCTGTGGAATTTCCCAAGCAAGAATACTGGAAAGAGCTTGCTTTTTCCTTCTCCAGGGCATCTTCCTGATCTGGGGATTTAATTCTCTCATCTGCTGCATTGCAGGCGGATTCTTTACTGCTGAGCCACCTGAGAAGCAATCTTAATTCCATCTGTCACCTTAATCCCCCTTTGCCACATACCCTAACATTCACAGGTTCTGGGGATTAGGACATGGACATTTTTGGGGGAGACATTCTGCCTACAACACTGGATAACTCATTACTGTGTTTGCCATTGGTTTCTATTAGGAAAATTTTCCACTTGCCAAGTTTAAATTCTTTATCCTTATACCCATTTCCTTTCATTCTATCCTCAATGGAGATAGAAAATGGTGTGTGCTTAGTCGCTTAGACAAGAATACTGGAGTGGGTTGCCATACCCTCCTCCAGGGCATCTTCCCAATCCAGGGATCAAACCCAGGTCTCCCACATTGCAGGTGGATTCTTTACCATCTGAGCTACCAGGGATGGTAAGCAAACAGTTAAAGCTCATATATTTGAAAGTTAGTGGGCTTATCTTTTGTAAATTTACTAGTTCTAATTTATTTTGTTTTCAGTCACGTGATCCCCTTGAAAAACCACACAAGACATTCTGGGACTCCTGTCTTTCCCCACCATCATCTCCCTGCTTTATGTCTCCCAGTACCAAAATCATGAACATAATTCTAGATAACTGTTTTTTCCCACTTTAGAATAAGGAGGACTGATGTCTTACACTAGAATAAAACATATGTTAGGAGAAGAAATGGAGAATAAGTAAGAAAATGTAATAACAAGCAGAGAATATATAAGTCATTGGTGTCCTGGAATATATAGCTTAACAGTCCCCTCCTTGGGCTTTCTTTGGCCTCTCTTCTTTTCACAGCTATTGTAAGACCTCCTCAGACAACCATTTTGCCTTTTTGCATTTCTTTTTCTTGGGGATGTTCTTGATCACTGCCTCCTGTACAATGTCATGAACCTCTATCCATAGTTATTCAGGTACTCTGTCTGACAGATCTAATCCCTTGAATCTATTTGTAAAATACGTAAAATCGTAAGGGATTTGATTCAGGTCATACCTGAATGGTCTAGTGGTCTTTCCCTACTTTCTTCAGTTTAAATCTGTTAAACTTCAATTTAATGCCTTACAAATAGCTGTGAAAAGAAGAGAAGCGAAAGGCAAAGGAGAAAGAAAGATATACCCATTTGAATGCAGAATTCCAAAGAATAGCAAGGAGAGATAAGAAAGTCTTCCTCAGTGATCAATGCAAAGAAATAGAGGACAACAATACAATGGGAAAGACTAGAGATCTCTTCAAGAAAATTAGAGATACCTTGGTATCTCTAAGATACCAAGGGTATCTTCATGCAGAGATGGGCACAATAAAGGACAGAAATGGTATGGACCTAACAGAAGCAGAAGATATTAAGAAGAGGTGGCAAGAATACACAGAACTACACAAAAAAGATCTTCACAACACAGATAATCATGATGGTGTGATTACTCACCTAGAGCCAGACATCCAGGAATGTGAAGTCAAGTGGGCCTTAGGAAGCATCACTACGAACAAAGCTAGTGGAGGTGATGGAATTCCAATTGAGCTATTTCAAATCCTAAAAGATGATGCTGTGAAAGTGCTGCACTCAATATGCCAGCAAATCTGGAACACTCAGCAGTGGCCACAGGACTGGAAAAGGTCAGTTTTCATTCCAATCCCAAAAAAAGGCAATGTCAAAGAATATTCAAACGACCACACAATTAACTCATCTCACAAGCTAGCAAAGTAATGCTCAAAATTCTCCAAGCCAGGCTTCAGCAATACGTGAACCGTGAACTTCCAAATGTTCAAACCGGATTTGGAAAAGGCAGAGGAACCAGAGATCAAATTGCCAACATCCGTTGGACCATTGAAAAAAACAAGAGAGTTCCAGAAAAACATCTGCTTTATTGACTATGCCAAAGCCTTTGACTGTGTGGATCACAGGAAACTGTGGAAAATTCTTAAAGAGATGGGAATACAAGACCACCTTACCTGCCTCCTGAGAAATCTGTATGCAGGTCAAGAACCAACAGTTAGAACCGGACATGGAACAACAGACTGGTTCCAAATCAGGAAAAGAGTACGTCAAGGCTGTATATTGTCACCCTTCTTATTTAACTTCTATGCAGAGTACATCATGAGAAACGCTGGGCTGGATGAAGCACGAGCTGGAATCAAGATTGCCTGGAGAAATATCAATAACCTCTGATATGCAGATATCACCACCCTTATGGCAGAAAGCAAAGAAGAACTAAAGAGCCTCTTGATGAAAGTGAAAGAGGAGAGTGAAGTTGGCTTAAAACTGAACATTAAAAAAACTAAGATCATGGCATCCGGTCCCATCACTTCATGGCAAATAGATGGGGAAACAGTGAGAGACTATTTTTTTGGGCTCCAAAATCACTGCAGATTGTGACTGCAGCCGTGAAATTAAAAGACACTTGCTCCTCGGAAGAAAAGTTATGGCTAACATAGCATATTCAAAAGCAGAGACATTGCTTTGCCAACAAAGGTCTGTCTAGTCAAAGCTATGGTTTTTCCAGTAGTCATGTATGGGTGTGAGAGTTGGACTATAAAGAAAGCTTAGCACAGAAGAATTGATGCTTTGGAACTGTGGTGTTGGAGAGGACTCTTGAGAGTCCCTTGGACTGCAAGGAGATCCAACCAGTCCATTCTAAAGGAGATCAGTCCTGAATATTCATTGGAAGGACTGATGTCGAAGCTGAAACTCCCAATACTTTGGCCACCTAATTCGAAGAACTGACTCATTTGAAAAGACCCTGATGCTGGGAAAAATTGAAGGTGGGAGGAGAAGGGAATGACAAAGGATGAGATGGTTGGATGGCATCACTGATTCAATGGACATGAGTTTGAGTCAACTCTGAGAGTTGGTGAAAGACAGGGAAGCTTGGCATGCTGCAGTCTATAGGGTCACAAAGAGTCGGACACGACTTGTGTCGGACACAACTGAGCTGACTGAACTGGGCTTCCTAGGCGGCTGTAGTGGCAAAGAATCCGCCTGCCAATGCAGGAGACATAAGAGACGTGGGTTCGATCCCTGGGTCTGGAAGATCCCTTGGAGGAGGGCATGGCAACCCACTACAGTATTCTTGCCTGGAGAATGCCTTGGACAGAGGAGCTTGGAGGGCTACAGTCCGTAGGGTCACAAAAGAGTCAGACGTGACTGAAGCATCTTAACACGTTCGTCCCCTCCTCAGCTTATGCTCATGGAGAGAAAAGGGCTGTACTTGTTTCCCACAGAAGGGAGTGATCTACCTGGTTTTAGAAATTGAAATTCAATTTGCATAGAAATGCTGTCGTAAATTATGAATGGGTTATCTGAATTGTGTGTTTTGGCTCTGTATCAGATTGTTAGAACATGCAGAGACCTTAAATGTCACCCAGCCAACTCCTTCACTTAAAACTACAGGGTCTGGTCTGCTCACTCCTGACCTGTTGTACAGCTGCACACCTAATGCAATGCATCAGTGCCATTGGATTTTATTCATCCTTCTTGACAGACACAGGAACGTAACTGACAATTTAGAACACCGTTTCTGTGAAAAATGTATTCTAAGTTCCAAGCATCTAGTCATTTATAGTTGCTATTTTTAAAAAATATCTTTTGATTTGGGAGAATGGCATTGAAACATGTATAATATCACATAAGAAACGAATCGCCAGTCCAGGTTTGATGCATGATACAGGATGCTCGGGGCTGGTGCACTGGGGTGACCCAGAGG
>NW_011494901.1:4230707-4245183 GCF_000754665.1 Bison bison bison
ATACAATATTGTAAAGTAATTAGCCTCTGATTAAAATTAAAAAAATATATATATATATCTTTATTCCCTTTTGAGGCAATCTTTGGGAGCTTTTAATATTATTGCATCTTTGCTTAAGCTTTAGACCTCAAATTTACACGTATTATTCTAGTAAAGTCTGACTAGACTCCCTGCTGAAGACAAGGGAGGTGCTGGTTTGGGTATAAACACACACAGGTGTGTTTATATTTGTTTTAGTTGGGAAATGGATAGAGAATAACAGTAGCGTCCTAATGGTGTGTGTGATCAGCTCCCATGCCTTCTAGCTGTGTTTGGTTATGGTCTGCTGTGACCTTCAGGGAGCTGTCTGCCATTCATTCCTTTTCAATTTTTTAAAACAGCTTTATTTAGATTTAGTTCACATTCATCTAACGTGGTCAACTTAATGCTTGCTTAGTTTTTTTGTTACATACACAGGGTTGTGCAGCAGCTGTCACCACGATCAATATAGGAGATTTTCATCACCTGAAGAAAAAACCCTGTACTCATTAGCAGTCATACCCCATTTCCCCCAGGTTTTCCTGCTCCTCTACCCTCCAGATCTAGGCAACCAATACACCTCTGTCTCTATAGATTTCCCTATTGCCGACATTGCATATGGATGGAATATTGTAATATGTAATCTTTGGTGACAGGCTTCTTTTTCCTTAGCATAATATTTTCAAGGTTCATCCATGTAGCATGTATCAGTACTTCTTTTTATTGCTGAATAATATTCCTTTCATAAGAATATACCACATTTTGTTTATCCATTCATAAATTGATGGATATTTGCATCTTTCCCTTTGGCTATTATGAATAATGTTGTGTACAATTTTTTGTGTGGATCCGTGATTTCATTTCTCTTAGGTATATATGTAGGAGTGGAATTGTTGGGTTACCTAGTAACTCCATGGTAACATTTTGCAGAACTGCCAAACTTTTCCAGTGTGGCTGCACCATTTCACATTCATACCAGCGGTGTATGAGCCAGATTACATCCTTATCAACAGCTGTTGTCATCTGCCTTTTTGATCATAGCCATCCTAAGTGGATGTGTAGTTGTATTTCAGTATATTTTGCATTTCCTTAATGGGAAATGATATTAAACATCTTTCCATATACTTATTGGCCATATATTTATGTGTGTGCTATTTATATGTGTGTGTATGTTTTAGAAATGTTTGTTCAGATCCCTTGCCCATTCTTCTGTTGAGTTGTCTTTTAAAATTTTAAGTTGTAAGAGTTTTTTTTTTCCCCCCTTATTTGTTGTTCAGTCACTCAGTCGTGTCCAGCTGTTTGTGACCCCATGGACTGCAGCATGCCAGGCTTACCTGTCCTTCACCATCTCCTGGAGCTTGCTCAAACTCATGTCCATCGAGTCGGTGATGCCATCCAACCATCTCATCCTCTGTCGTCCCCTTCTCCTCCTGCCTTCAATCTTTCCCAGCGGGTCAGTTCTTCACATTAGGTGGCCAAAGTATTGGAGCTTTGAATATTCAAAGTATTGAATATTCAGGATTGACCTCCTTTCGGATTGACTGTTTTGATCTCCTTGCAGTCCAGAGGACTCTCAAGAGTATTCTCTAACACTTCAGTTCAAAAGCGTCAATTCTTCAGTGTTGAGCCTTCTTTATGGTCCAACTCTCACATCCATACATGAGTACTAGACAAACCATAGCCTTGACCAGATGGATCTTTATCAGCAAAGTAATGTCTCTGCTTTTGAATATGCTTTCCTTCCAAGGAGCAAGTGTCTTAATTTCATGGCTGCAGTCACCATCTGGAGTGATTTTGGAGCCCAAGAGAATTAAGTCTGTCACTCTTTCCATTGTTTCCCCATCTGTTTGCCATGAAGTGATGGGACAGGATGCCATGATCTTCACTTTTTGAATGTTGAGTTTTAACCAAGTTTTTTCACTCTCCTCTTTTACCTTCATCAAGAAGCTCTTTAGTTCCTTTTCACTTTCTGCCATAAGTGTGATGTCATCTGCATATCTGAGGTTATTGATATCTCCTGGCAGTCTTAATTCCAGCTTGTGCTTCATCCAGTCTGGCATTTTGCATGATGTACTTTGCATAAAAGTTAAATAAGCAGAGTGA
Organism: Bison bison bison; assembly: GCF_000754665.1. Lineage (NCBI taxonomy): Eukaryota > Metazoa > Chordata > Mammalia > Artiodactyla > Bovidae > Bison > Bison bison. The sequence goes on from NW_011494901.1 coordinate 4,232,829, forward strand.
TAATATACAGCCTTGATGTACTCCTTTCCTTATTTGGAACCAGTCCTTTGTTCCATGTCCGTTTCTAACTGTTGCTTCTTGACCTGCATAGAGGTTACTGAGGAACCTGAGATTCTGGGTAAAAGTCTCTAATCAGATAAATGATGTGCAGATATTTTCCTCCTGTTCTGAGTTACCCTTTCACTTTGTTGGTTGTGTCTTTGAAGGATAATAAGTTTCATTTTCAGTTGTCATTCCTTCTTTCTCATTTCTTCCTTGAGCTCTTGTGTACTGAGCACTGTTGCGTGCCGGTCGTTGGACAGGCGTCATCTCGTGGGTCACCCCAGATCTGGCTGGTTAGACTCCTTATTTACCCACTGGGTGCTCGGTACTCTTTGCTGTATGTGAAATAAGGGTAAATGTGCTGATCCAAGTCAGATGGAAATTTTTAGGACTAACTAATGATGATAAACAGTCGTTTAATGAGTTAAGCAACCATTCAGCAAGTATTTTGGGTTCTAAGAAGGAATTTTAAAGCTTATCTAGGCTCTTTGTCAGTGGAAACAAATGGCTCCTAGGTCTAAAGTATTAGGAACAAAATTAGCAGCAGTTTTACTAGTAATGTTAGAAATTTGAACAGGTTTTCTGCATTTTCTTCCTGTGAGAGGTTGAATGCATGTTGTCATGAACTGAATTGTAAACCTGTGCAATATTGGTTACAGTTTCATAGCATATCTTTAAATAGTCTAGTAAATGGAAAATGTGGCAAAGATACCCTTAATAAAAACAGATGTATAAATTGAACATGTATTGAAACCATGCCTGTTGAGGTAATTGTGTTTTTCCTCAGGTAAAAGATACCTACTTTCTGCAGCATATGAGGACAGCCGCAAATGGGAAGCAAGAGAAAAAGAAGATTGTCACCTGGGTAGGTACTCACCATGCTATTATATATGTCGTTTCCAATCACTCCATGTTTGTTACTATATATTCTTGAGATATATGTGAAATGCTTTAATAATAATCCAATCAAATAAGCATATTTTAAGTCTTAAAAAGAATTAGACTATTGTTTCACATGTGGCAGAATTATTTTTTCTTTCTTGCAAATTTCTCTTTCATTTTTGCCTTGACAGTCTCTCTGGATTATGTAAACATTATTTTGTCTTGTTTTCTGTTCATTTGATGCCGGGAGCCGGCGAGAGGCACTCCACTCATGACAGAGGTCATGAGGAAGGAGGCTTGGCATACGCAAAGGTGGGATCCAGCCTCAGGAGTCCCCCTGGATATTCTTGAGCATCTACCCCCCAAAAAACCAGAGTCTGCCTACTTTATTGCTTTGTGCTCTCACCTCTGACTTTACTAGGGGCTGTCCCCCACCACCATCTCGCTCTCTCTGACCAAGAGTTAACTTACAGCTCCAATTAATAAAGTTCCTGGGCATTAGGAGTGTTTAAATCTAAACCCCTCAGATAGCTCTCTAACTTGCCTAACAAGTTTACCCGGACTCCTACAGCTATGCATACGATTGTTTACAGTCTCCCAGCCTAGAGAGGCATGGGAAGCTTAAGATATTCAAATAGCTTAGAGCCTCTGAGAGAGTTAGAAACTGTCAGAATAAAACTAGTAAAAGATTTCATTGATGAGCCAATGCTTGCTGCCAAGTTTCCACATCCCCTGTACTGTATCCTTGAATGTGTATTAATTAATATAGTTGGTATGTAGAAAAAATAAGTAGTGGTCTTGGTGTTAGCAACTTTAGACCCTTAAGGTAATAAATTCTTTCCTTTGTTGTAAACCCACTGCACCTCTGCCCTGTAGGAATGTAACTTTATCTAACACCTCCGGAGGATGGCGCCAAACCTTAAAATAATTACTCTTAGAGAAAATAAGTCTTACCGTTGACAAACCTTTGTCAAGAGTCATAAAATGTTAATAGGCCTTCTGGCCAGAAGATAATGTAAATCACCCAAACCATTTGTATACGATAAATTTGCAGGAAAGAAACCCTGGTTTTGATAAGGATCAAAGACTGCTGACTTTGCATCCCCTATTATCCTCTATGTGTAACTTAGGGTATAAAAACCCCTGTTGAAAGTAAAGCTACGGGCCTTGCTCACCAAAGCTTGGTCTCCCCATGTCATTCTTTCTTTTCAATTTCTGGCTGAAGTTTCCCTCTGGAGCGCGGAGGTCCTCTGCTACCATTTATTTGCCTGGGCTTCTAAGACCCACTCAAGAAGGTGTCTAAGGTGGGGCACCTTCCGCTATTCTAGAGGGCGCCTGCGGCCTCCGTGGTCAGAGCTAACCTGGTGTCACAGGTTATATTGATTTTCCGCTTAAACCAAGCTACTCAGCCTCTTTTCTCCACTGAATTTTCCTACTGAGTTATCCTCATTCTATTACTCTTTATATCTTCGATGAATATTTAAATAGTCGCCGACGCCGTCTCCCCTTGGAATACCCTGGATCAGCCGGGGCTGGACCTCGGCAATTTTTATCATATAGTTAGTTACCATGCATCCTGACTTTATTTCATCTGCAGAATCAGTCTTTATCATGATGGTTTTCCAAATTCATTAATACTTCCACATTTACTAATTAGTACTCAGTATTTACTGTAAACAGGAGGCCTCCCTTTTCTTCCACTTCTTGCTCTTTCTCTGTTTATTATCAATATAATCTTGTAAATTGCTTTTTTTCTTTTAATGATTCATTACCATCCTTACCATCATTTTGTTAGTCAGATTCTCCTGAACTGTCTCAAATTTGGCTAATAGAATCCCTTTCAAGCTGGTTCCCAGTGTTCCATCTTGTACCTTTCCTGCTGTAACCCTGAAATCAGTTTCAATTAACCTTTAAACAATGGGGGTGAAGGGCACCCGCCCTCAGCACAAAAATCCTCATATAGCTTCTAGGTGGTCCTCCCTATAAGTGGTTTCTTCCAAGCCAAGTTTCCATCTATGGATTCAACCAACTGTGGATCATGCGTATAATCCTATAGTACACGTTTAGTGAAAGAAATTCATGTGTAAGTGAACCTGCACAGTTCAAACCTGTTTTGTTCAAGGGCCAACTGAATTTCTCCAAAGAGCGCTGGTTCCTTTTACTGGGGAATGGTATTAGAAACCAAGGTCTGTGCACTAGGCGTCCCTTTGCCACTGTGGAATTTTTGCGGCTTTGCCCATTTAGTGGACAGAGCTAGGAAAAATGTGTACACATACACACGTAAACATACGTGTATTCTCGTATATGTATATGAGCTTACACATATGTATTTTACAAATCATGAGTTCGTTCTGAAACCTGAGTTCATCTCTCTGCAGAGCTCTTCCTTGCCTTCCTGTCATCCGTGTTTGTATCTTCCTTCTATACTGAACATGCTGCCCCCAGCAGGGCCAGTGTTTGTTGTGGCTGTCAGTGTCGGTACTGCCTGTTACCATTTCTGACTTCTACCCAGTGAAAAGTGAAAGTGAAAGGTGCTGAGTCATGTCTGACTCTTTGCGACCCCATGTACTGTACAGTCCATGGAATTCTCCAGTCCAGAATACTGGAGTGCTTAGCTGTTCCCTTCTCCAGGGGATCTTCCCAACCCAGGGATCGAACCCAGGTCTCCCGCATTGCAGGCAGATTCTTTACCGCCGATTCACCAGGGAAGCCCCTTCTACCAGTAATGTCCTACAGTCATTTTGACAAGTCAAGAAAGAAAAAATACCACTGTGTATTCTGAAATGTCCTTGAGGGCCTTTTGGTACTCTTTTGGGAACCACTATTCTAATGATGAAAGCAGCATGGGCTCAGTTAATTATATTGCAAAGCTTATTCTGATGTGCCATATATGAATTATATGAAAAGTGCTGTGGAAGTACAGAAATGAAGATGAAGAATTGCATAAAAGCTATTATTAACACTTTCCTAGGTATGAAGGGAAAATTAGGAAACAGCCATTATATTTGGTGCTTTGGTATGGATCAGCTCTGTTATTCAGGGACAAACCTAGGAAATATTGTCATAGATTCTTGAGTGAGCAGATGCTCTTTGCCAAAGAATAAGCATAACAGGAGGTAACTGTCTCCTCTCTGTTAAGATTAATGTACTTAGAAAAGCAGTACATACCAGCCACCATTTCCTGAATACTATCCTGCCAATAATCCTTTCTGTACATCCCGGGGCCCTATCAAGTCAGAAGTGATTTTTTCCTCATCCTGTATCTTACAGCACCTTGTACCTTGTGTGATGTGGTCAAGAGTGTGCACTTGTGAAAATGTCTGGGTGTTTTTCCCATCTCTGCCACCTTTCAGAACCTATGTCTCTTAACTGGGTTCCTGTACCTATCAATTAGGGATGATGATAATGCCTGCTCCAGATCATACTCTGACATATAGTAGCTGCTGCAGAAATATGTGAAAGGAATAATTTGGGGTGTGAGGTGAGATGAGGTTTGGAAACTCAAACTGCTTGGAAGAAAAGAGGCTAAGACAATATTTTCTTCCTACTGTGTAACAATATTATTAAAACTTGCATTCATGTGTGGTATCACTGCACGTTTTCCTTAATTTTTTTTTTTTTAATTTTTTTTTGGCTGTGCTGGGTCTTCCTTGCTGCTTAGGCTTTTCTCTAGTTGCGGGAGCGGGGCGGGGGGCACTCTGGTTGGTGGAGCAGGTGTGCAGGCTTCTCATTGTGATGGCTCTTGCTACAGAGCCTGGGCACTAGGACGCACAGGCTTCAGTGGTCGCGGGTAGGCGGGGCTCCAGGGCTCTATAGCACAGGCTCAGTAGTTGTGGCGCAGGGGCATAGTTGCTCCGCAGCTTGTGGGGTCTTCCCTAATCTGGGATTGAACCCGTGTGTCCTGAACTGGCAGGCGGATTTTTCACCACTGAGCCACCAGGGAAGCTTCCAAATTCTGTATTTGAGCCTTCTGGCTAGGCTGTGGCCCTGAGAATCAGGCGGTACACCTGGGACTGCATTCCCATGATCGGACAGTAGGTGGCAGTGTGACTCCTCCGGAGACCCCAGAAGCCAGTGGAGCCCGGTGTTCGGGCACTGCCCTTTGGGAAGCGTTTCCTTTTGGACGTGCGTGGAGGGCTGCCTTTGGCATGTGGAGCGCTCTGATTGGGCGCTGTGTTCTGGTGCGGGCTCGCTGATTGGGGGAAGGCGCAGGGGGCGATATGAGGCTTTTACTCCGCGCGTCCCCATTGGAGGGCATGGAGTGGGGTGCAGTGGATCGCGCTGCCGGGAGCGAAGATGTGTGGGTGTGGGGCTTTGGCTTCCCTCATCTTAAGTGATTTTGCTTCCACAAATACTGGCGGAGGAGACCTGGATGCTCTCGAATCACTGTGCAGCTGCGGTGCCTCTGTTCAGTCTCATTAATGGTTTTGTGTTAGAACTTTGAGTGAGGGATGATGGGGATCTGTCCAGTTTCCCGTCTGAGAGTAATTTATTATTGCGGAGGTCTAGATTAAAGCCAGGAGTGCAGTATACGTTATCTGGGGGCAGGCAGGCCATGAGTGCAGGCCGGGTCCTCTGACACGAGTCAGAAGGCACCTTTTCGTCACTGCAGTCTTTGTGCTGGGCTCTGTGCTAAGCACTTCACAGGCACTCAACAGCAGGCTGAGGCAGCTGCTATTTCCCTTGGAGTTGAGGAAAACGAGACCAGATCCAACATTCGCTTAGGGTTATACATTATTCTGGAGAAGAGTAGGCAACCAACTGCAGTAGTCTTGCCTGGAGAAACCCTTGGACAGAGGAGCCTGGCACGTTACAATCCATAGGATCTTACAGAGAGTAGGACGTGACTTAAGCGACTTAGTACGCACATATATAGTATTCTTTTGTCTTTCTGCTCAGAAGTAGATTTCTTAGTGATTGCTGTAGTTATTTACAACTCTGCCTGACTGTCTTCTCTTGCACTGAAGCAGTGGATCTCTTACTTTTAAAAAATATTTTTTGATTGTAGTATACTACATATTGAAAAGTGCACGAATTGTAATGTACAGATTGATGAATTATCACAAAGTGAACAAACTTGTGTAAAAGAACGTTCCTACCGCTCCGGAAGCCCTTACTGTGGTTCCCATTCCCCTCTTCAAACCATTATTCTGACTTCTAATGAATGCCATAGGTTATTATTACTTTTTAAAATGTTTTATGATAGAAAATGTAAAACATACAGAGGTAGAGTGAATGGTATAAGCAATCTTCTTTACCCATCACTTTTATTCAGCAGTTACTACCGCATGGCTAGTCTTTACTTCATCTATACATCTGCTTATTCCCCCATCCTGATCTTTTGGATGATTTTGAGACAGATCTCAGACAATATATCATTTTACCCATACTTTTTCAGTACATACCTCAAAAAGATATTTCTAATACTGTTGTAACACCTATAGTATTAATAATCATTTAAATATGAAATATCAAGTCAGTGTTCAAGTTTCCTTAATACTGATACATTTTTTAATGATTATGCACATAAGGTCCAGGCAATGCAGCTGGTTATGTTTCTCCCCTTATCTTACCTCTTTTTAAGTCTTTTAATGGAAACATGCCGAGGTAGAGAGAATAGTATATAATGAACCCCCAGGGTCTGTCACCCAGAATCGTGGTTATCAATTCCCTGCCAGTCTTGTTTCATGAAGCCCCTACTACCTCACCAGATTACTTTTTCATCAATTCTTGTTATCTGATCATTTTATACTTATTTTGATATAAAAATAGGTAGGATTTAAAATATACATATATAACTACACTATCACTCATACCATTACTAAAAATTAGTAATTCCTTAACATTATTAAATATTTGCTCAATTTCACATTTCCTCAAATGTCTTATACACTTCTTTTTAATTTATAGTTTGTTGAAATGGATTTCAGATAAGGTCCATACATTGCAATATGTTGACATGATTTTAATCTGTAGGTTTCTCTTTGTTTATTTCTTGAAGAAAATGAGTCTTTTGTAGTTTCCCACATTCTAGATTTGCCGTTTTCATCCTTATGGTGGTATTTAATATGTTCCTTTACCATCCTTATAAAACTGGCAATTGAGAGAAAAGCTTGATCAAATTTTTTGTATTTTTGTTTTTTCTTTTGACATGAGTACTTCATAAGAAGTGTCATTTACTGTTGTCAGGAGACACACAGCATTTGGTTGTCATGTTAATGTTAAAGGCCATTTGTGAGCATTGCTTAGATCTATTTCATTAGAAGCTGCAAAATGTTGCTATTTTATTTCTGTAATTTTGTCCTCATTTATTACCCAGAAAATTTTTGTTAAAGAATTTCTTTTCATCAGCAGTTTAGTTATCCTGAGTTATAGTTTGTATGGAAGAGGCAGCTTTGGAAATAATTAATTGACCACCTGCTGCTGCTGCTGCTGCTAAGTCACTTCAGTTGTGTCCGACTCTGTGTGACCCCATAGACGGCAGCCCACCAGGCTTCCCCATCCCTGGGATTCTCCAGGCAAGAACACTGGAGTGGGTTGCCATTTCCTTCTTCATTGCATGAAAGTGAAAAGTGAAAGTGAAGTCACTCAGTCGTGTCGGACTCTTAGCGACCCCAGGGACTGCAGCCTACCAGGCTCCTCCATCCAGGGGATTTTCCAGGCAAAAGTACTGGAGTGGGGTGCTGTTGCCTTCTCCAGATTGACCACCTACCATCCTCCAAAGGTTGTCAATGAGGGTTTTAATTCTTTTTAATAGCATGAATTCATGGACTTACGTATTCCAGACACTTTAATCCATTGCAGTTGATATTTTTTATTGAAAGAGCCTTAGTTCTTCAATTAGGCTCTGTAAAGCCCTGGGAGTTCTTGAACTTTACAACTCAGATCAGAAGATTTCCATTTTAGACTGCTTCTGTACTTTGTCTCTGAAATTTCATTAGCTGTGCAGATCTACTGGGGAGGTATAGAGTGAAAGTTAGGAACATCAGCCAGTTAGCAGCTGTTGAATTACAGACTGGGGCTTGCAGTAAATAGGATTCAGGACAAATCATGCTGAGGGTCTCCTGGGGGAAGTCCCTGGGTTCCATGAGATGTTTGTTCGCTCACCCTGCCAGGGGCAAGGGCCTAGGTGACTTGAACTGAATTGCTTCTTGAGCCCTACTGAATTAAATATTTTATTTCTGCTATTTTCATTTGATAAGTAATTATTAAGTAAGGGATACCTTTTAGTTTTAGTTACTGCCTTTTTGTTTCTGGTTTTTTGTTTTTGGCAGGAAGGTAGGGGAGCAGAATTCAAGTTGAAACCAAGCACCTTGACCATCTCTCACATTATCTAGACACTTCTCTCATTAGCTGAGGTTTAGTTTTGCTGTGTCATTTCAGCTGTGGAGCTTTTTGGCTTGTTGCAGTAGTTTTCCAAATCCTGCTCTTGGAGCTTGATGGAGATTTTCTGAGGCCTGCTTTCCTGTTCGCATATCTGTGACATATATTCATTCACTAGATTTCATAATGACTGTCTGTTGACAGTTCTAGAGGTGGGTCTGGCCTGTGTACATCATCTTCCTTTAGTCTTAGTATATGTGTGTACAAAGCTTGCCTTCACATTTTTTCTGTTATTGTTTTATAGCTTCTGGTGACAGACAAATAGAAGAAAATCTAAATATTTATATTCAGAATGGTTCCTAGGTTAATTTTTCCTAATCCCTTCTATTATTTCCATACATGGTATTGGTCATCTCTCTCTATTTTTCTTTTTTAAATGTGGGAAACAAAAACAGTTTCAGCCTGTGCTTTCCAGATCACTTCTTTTAGGAAATAAAATAATAACTTGTATCTAGTTCTTTAAGAATTATATAAATTAGATAAGGTATGCAGATGGTCCTACATCCAGAAAGAGCTTAACATTGACTGAATGGTTAACATTGATGTACAGTTAACACAGAAATCATGAAAAACTGAAACCATCTAATAATTTCTTATCTAAATCTCCCAGAGTTCAATAGAGGATCCATCTTTCCTTCAGAGACCTTCCTCATCCAACTTTGACCCAGAGACTACCCTGCTTTATAAGAGGCTTCTTTCCTAGCACATCGCTACTATAGATTTTATGATCATTAAAAAGATTATCATTTTCTTTCTCAGAATTTTATAAAATTTGAAGCTGTGTTACTTTGATGTACACCAGGTTAAAATTATCTTCCTGAAAAAATGGATTTTTGATCATTATGTAATGACCATCTAACCTGAAAAAGAAAAGCTTTTTACTTTCAATCTGTTGTGTCTGATATTAATATAGCTGCACCAGCTTTCTTTTGGCTACTTTTTTGCCTAGTACATTTTTCATACAGATATTTTTAACTCTTCACATGTTCATATGATTTATATAGCTGTATTATGTGTTTTTAAAACTGATCTGACAATTGTCATGTTTGTAATTGGAAAGTTTAGTGCATTTACATTGTCATTTTATGATCAGTGGTTTATTTGGATTTATTTCTGCCATGTTTTGTGATTTGTCCCATCTTTGTTCTTTTTTTTCCTATCTTCTCTTCAATTAGTTGTGGTATTTTTGTTTTTTGCATTTTCCCCCTCCAAAAATTATATCCTCTATTTCTACTCTTTTAGAATGGTAGATTTTACCATTCTAACTCTACATCTTTTAGATGATTGCTTCATAACTTCCAGGGTACATATTTACCTTAAATTCTAGGGTTAATCACACTCTGCTGTCCTTTAGTCCCATCACATAACCCCCAACCATATGTTACTAATATTAAAGTTTTGTCCTTTAAAACATGTAAACACATAAGACGTTATTATTTTAAACAATTTCCCTCAGACCGAATCAATTTTATTTACCTAGCATTCTTTATAGCATCTCAAGTCTTTTTTAAAGGATCATTTTCCGTCTTCCAAAAACACGTCTTCTAAAAAACACAACTTGTAAAAATCTTCTTTAGTGATACGTGTTGCTAATAAATTCAGTTTTTGTTTTAAAATGTCTTTATTTTTCCATTAAACTTAAAAGATAGTTTTGTTGGATGTGCAATTCTCTTTTGATTGTATTTACTCCCAGCATGTTGTTCTACTGTTTTCTCTTGTTTCTAGTGAGAAAGCACCTGTTGGTATAGTTGCTTTCCTTTACCTTCTGGCTTCTTATTCTTCAGTTTAAGTGTAATGTATCATGGTGTGGGTTTAATTTTACTTAATTGACTTGAGATTTTTTTTTGTTTCCTGAATCTGAGAATAGGTGATTTCTATCAGTTCTAAAAAACACTTGGCTATTAGCTCATCATGTACCAACTCTCCCCATTCTCTTTATTAACAATGTCTTCTGGAAATTCAAGTTCATGTATTTTAGACCTTACTATTCTATTTTCTGGGCTTCCCTGGTAGCTCAGCTTAAAGAATCTGCCTGCAATGCAGGAGACCCCGGTTTGATTCCTGGGTCAGGAAGATCCCCTGGAGAAAGGATAGGCTACCCACTTCAGTATTATTATTCAGTAATTATTATTATTAGTAGTATTCAGTATTCAGTATTCCCTTCCTGGGCTTCCCTGGTGGCTCATATGGTAGAGAAGCTGCCTGTAATGTGGGAGACCCGGGTTTGATCTCTGGGTTGGGAAGATCCCCTGGAGGAGGGCATGGCAACCCACTCCAGTATTCTTGCCTAGAGAATCCCCATGGACAGAGGAGCCTGGCAGGCTGCAGTCCATGGGGTGACAAATCAGACACAACTGAGTGACTATCAGCAGAGCATATTCTGTTTTCTATATCTCTTAATGCCCTTTTTATACTTTTCGTTTTTATTAATCTCTGCTGCAGTCTTCTTCTGTCTTGTAATTCCTTTTAGATCTTTCAGGTTGGTAATTCTCACCTTACTTGTATCTAATCTGCTCTTTAACTTGCTGAATTTCTTTTTTACAATTTTGTCAACATGTTATTTACATAGAGTATACCACACATACTCACAGTGTGCATTTTGACAAGCTTTGACATATGTGTGTGTGCGTCTGTCCCTGAGCTCATCGCGGGTCAGGAGGAGCAGCACGCCTGTCGCCCAGCCCCACGTCTCTCCTCCTCCTCTGTAGCCCTCTCCTGCTCTTCCTGCCCACCTTCCCGGGAAACTGCTGGTATTGTTTGTTATCGTAGATTAGTATGTATTTCCTATGATTTTATGTAGTAAAATCAACTCTCTAAACCCCTTAAACCTCAGTTCTCAAGTTGGTGTGTCTCATATGGCATGGGAAGTGTGGATTAGGGCCTCAGGTGTGAGGCTGACCGTGTGGCCTAGAATCCTCAGGGAACGGCATCCTAGCTGCTTCCCTTTGCAGGGTCTGTTACTTTCCACTTCACCTTCTCTGCTGGTGTAACCCTAGGCAGTCCAGGCTTTACCCAATGATCTGTGAAACAGCTTCCCACCTTACAAAGGCCTTGGTTCTGTCCGTGACCTGAAAGTCATTGAAACCACAGCTGTGTGTCAGTGGGGTCAGCAAATGCTCAGATGACCGCCTCCCTCAGTAGTCCCTTAAACACACGAGGCTTGTGCTTCCGTCTCGCCTTTAGCCTCTGATGATTAGATTTATCTTCTTGAAAGCTCAGTCATATATTTAACAGTTTTTTTTTTAACATTTTATTTAGATGTTTTGTTTTTATAGTAGGGAGAATTTTTTTAAAGCTCTTCAGTCCACCTTATTGCTGAGATGGAATTCAGTTTAATATCATCATCTTCAAACTTAGCAGCAACATCCAAGACTTGTCTTGTGTTCCCTCCATGGTAGTTCTCAAACTAATTTACTCAAGTGCTTGCCAGGCTACCTCACAATCTCCTGGGGCTTTTGTTTAAAAATTTGTGTTTGCATGGTCTCATCTCAAATCTATGGAATTAGAGTCGCCTTCTGGGTGTGAAGCCTAGGAATCTGACATTTTAGAGTCTTAAAGCCTCTCAGGGTTTCAAATCCTTAACCAGGATTATACTTCGAATAGTGTGGGGGTCCTCAATAAAATCCTTTATGTCCTTAGACTATCAGGGATTTTTTTTCTTCCAACAAAAACAACAGTTTTATACTAACATAAATTTCATTTTCTAGACATATTTCCACATTGTCTATACAGCTTTAAGTTTTGTTAAATGAAGGATTCAAATTTCAGACCCATTTTTCTTTAGAGTCTTTGTTGACCTCAACTGTCCACTGCAGTGTGTGTTCCTAAGGAGCTGAGTGACAGGCAAGAAGGCATCTTCTTTGGCACATCCCTTTGAATAAAACCTGGGCATCTGCTGGCCCCTCGCTGAACTGTGACGTGTGGCTGTGACTGTCGAGCCCGCCGTCCAGAAGCCTGTGGTGTGGCCCGCTGCAAGCCGCAGCTGCCCTGGCTTTTGTGGCCATCCCTGCTCCGTGCAGTTTTCTGCTCCATCCGTCACGCCTCTGCT
>NW_011494901.1:4245283-4291997 GCF_000754665.1 Bison bison bison
CGCCTCTGCTATCATGTGAGGTGGTTGGTGCATATTATATTTAGCAGTAAACCTTTCTCTGACTTAGAGTATGCAGATATTATTCATCAGATACTGGCTCTACAGCTGTTGCCTTTTTTGAGGCCCCAGTTGATTTCACTTGACTGAAGCTATCTTGGTGTAAAAGATTAAAGTGGAATCTTGACTCTACAGTACTGAAGCCACCTCTGTCCAAATGTTTAGCTGCATACTGTGCATTATATGAAACCCACGAAGAAATGAAGGTCATTTCAATTCGGCCAGTAGATCCAAATCCTGCATTTTTTTGGTTAAAATTTAAATTTTGAGTAAAGGGAGTTGATTCTTTATATTGCCTATCATCTCAACATAAGAGCCTTGATTATGAAGAGATCATAAAGATTTGGTGTCTTGGGAGTGCTGTTTAATGTCATTCTGTGAACAGTTAGATTTAACAATATTAGTTATAACTAATATACAATACAATATAGTATAGTATAATATAACAATATTAGTTATAACTATAACAATATTAGTGTGAAGAGGTTTTAGGGACTTCTTTGTATGTGTGTATTTGTGTTTTAAAATTTTTAAATCACATGGTTTCAATCCCTTTAAGATAGTCATAAGAAAAATTAGTAACTTTTACATCATATCAGGTTTTAGTGGTTTTGCAGAGTTCCTTTCCTCTAATATCTAGAGTCATTGAGAGCATTACCCCAGGGAAAGAAAAGAGAAAAATACTGGTTAAGTGCACAGCAATAGGTCTTCAACAGATACTTAGCATTTGATTGATTCCCTGTTGCCTTTTTGCTTAATATTAATTTCTTTCACCAGGGAGAAAAAAAAATACTTGGAACTCCAACTTTTAGAGTTGGCTCGTGAACAACATGGGTTTGACCTGTGCAGGTTCACTTGTACGTGGATTGTTTTCAGTACAGCTTTACACGATGCAGGTGGGTGGATCCTCAGATGCAGAGAGCCAGCTGCGGGACTTGAGCATCCGCACGTTGTGGCATCTGCAGTGGGAGCTGAAACCAGTCCATGAGAGTGCCAAGGGGTAACTCTGCTTCTGTTTTCTTCCTCTCTTTCTTTCCTCCCTTTCTTACTGCCTTGCTTTATACCTTTTATTTATTTACTTAAATATACTGACTGCCTTTTATAGAACTCTTGCAGGAACTGAGAATATGTCAGTGAATTGTAAGTCCTAGCCTTCATGGTTTTTACTTCTAAGTATAAAAGACAGAAAAAAACAACAACAAACATAGACCAGTGTGTGTGGGCATTTGTAGATCACAGAAGATATTCTGGATTTTATTTTATTATTTTGTTTCAATATGCATTTGTTTGGCTGTGACAGGTCCATTTGCCGCACTTGGGATCTTTTTGGTTGCAGCATGTGGGATCTTTGGCTGTAGCTGGTAAACTCTTAGTTGCAGCATGTGGGATCTATTTCCCTGACCAGGGATTGAACCCAGGCTGCCTCCATTGGCGGCATGGACTCTTAGCCTCTGGACCATCAGGGAAGCCCCTCTGGATTTTATTCCAAGTGTCATAGGAAACTGTTGGCTGGCTGAGACAAGAAAATAACAGGATCTGACTTATCTTTTAAGAGGCTCAGTCAGACTGCCGTGTAAAGATGGGGTTGTAGGTGTGGGGACAGTAGTTCAGGTGACTAGTCAGGAGGTGAGAGGTTAGCTGTGGTAATGGAGCAACATATAACTTCCAGATCTAACACTTATATGATTTGCTGGTACGTGGTTACAGAGAATGAAAAAGAATGGAATCAACAGTGGTGCCTTAGTTTTTGGCCTGAGTAAGCCAGTTAACATGCGGCCATTTCTGAGATGGGAAAGGTTTGGAGGAAAGCAGGTTTGGAGTGGAAGGTTGGAGAGTTAGGAAGACAAGCAGTGTTCAGATGCCACGGGAGATGTCAGCTATGCAGCTGGAAGAAAAGTCTGCAGTTGCAGGCAGAAGTCAGGGTAGGCACATACGTGTACAGTCAGTAGGCTGTAGATGATGATTAAAGCTATGGGGAGGGAGAGAATGAGATTCCCATGGAGCGAGCAGATGCTGTAGAGTCTGCTCCTCAGGGCACGTCAGCATCAAGAAGTCAAGAAGAGTACCTGCAAAGGAACCCGAGAAAGAGAACGTTTCATGAAGGATAGAATGGTCAACTGTTGTTAGAGAAAGGTCAGGTAAGATGAGGATGAGAATTAACCACTGGATTTAACAAAGCGGAGGTGAACTTTGGTGTCAGTAGAGTGAGGAAACCAAAGCCTGATTTGAGTGGGTTCAAGAGAGGATGGAACTAGGGAAGTGGTGACACTTGTATTGGGGAAGACTCCTTGGAAGCAGAGCAGAGAAGTAGCTGGAGAGGAGACAAGAGGAGGTCACAGGAAGTTTTTGCCGTTTTTGGTTTTTGTTTGTTTAGTGAACTACATCCTTTGTTTAGGAAAAGAAGAGTTGAGGCAGAGTCTGTGGATACAGATGCTGGTAGCCTGGTAGGCCTGATAGCATAGGGTTCCCATGATTGCTTCTGTTTTATACTGAGGGAAATAAGACACAAGCCGTGAGCTGAGAGAGAGAGGAGAAGGGCAAGGAGCACACACACTGTTAAGTTCTAGAAGCAGCGAGAAGGCATGAAATAATTATTTTGGAGAGTATGTTGCCTGTTATTCTAGACCTTTTTAGACTCTGAGATAACAGTGTAATCTCAGGAATACCAAGTGTGTGTATGGATGTTCTGGTAAAAGGAACAAGAATAGGAATAGTTGAGGCTGAAAATCACTTATTGTAGCCAGAGTGCCTTGCCATCTGATTTGTCCAGGGGATGTGTAAAAGTCATTTCATAAGTTCCAACTGAAAACATTTTTGAACAGTTGATGAAAGTGAAAGAGGAGAGTGAAAAAGTTGACTTAAAGCTCAACATTCAGAAAACTAAGATCATGGCATCTGGTCCCATCACTTCATGGGAAATAGATGGGGAAACAGTGGAAATGGTGTCAGAGTTAATTTTTTTTGGCTTCAAAATCACTGCAGATGGTGATTGCAGCCATGAAATTAAAAGACGCTTACTCCTTGGAAGGAAAGTTATGACCAATCTAGATAGCATATTCAAAAGCAGAGACATTACTTTGCCAACAAAGGTCCGTCTAGTCAAGGCTCTGGTCTTTCCAGTGGTCTTGTATGAATGTAAGAGTTGGACTGTGAAGAAAGCTGAGCGCTGAAGAATTGATGCTTTTGAACTGTGGTGTTGGAGAAGACTCTTGAGAGTCCCTTGGACTGTTAGGAGATCCAGCCAGTCCATTTGAAAGGAGATCAGCCCTGGGTGTTCATTGGAAGGACTGATGCTAAAGCTGAAACTCTAATACTTTGGCCACCTCATGCAAAGAGTTGACTCATTGGAAAAGACTCTGATGCTGGGAGGGATTGGGGGCAGGAGGAGAAGGGGATGACAGAGGATGAGATAGCTGGATGGCATCACCATCTCGATGGACATGAGTTTGAGTGAACTCCGGGAGTTGGTGATGGACAGGGAGGCCTGGCATGCTGCAATTCATGGGGTTGCAAAGAGTTGGACACGACTGAGCAACTGAACTGAACTGAATATCAGTTTATTTATCTGGTTCAAAATACAGAAGGAACGAATGTGTAAGCAGTGAAGAATCTCCTTTTCTTGGCCACTACCGTCTAATTCCTTTCATTGGAGTCTGTCAATAATAACACTTTCTTGTGTCTTCTTCCAGAGATATTTTACGGGTCCATTTTTAAAAAGCTAAATCTATGCTGGGGTTTTTAAAACAATCCTTTCTCCAATCAAGTAAATATTAAAAAAAAAAAGTTATACTAATATTTCTCTATTCTCTTTATTTATTAAGAATAATTTTTAAAAAGAGCATCCCTTTTAATACTGACTTCATAATGTTGACAGCCATCTGGCAGGAGCTGCATTTGTTAGATTTTTCTTTAGAAATATGTATAGTTAACAAGGTTCTTTTTGCTTCTTTGTCTTCACAGCTGATCTAGCATCTTTGATGGATAAAACGTATGAGAGAAAGCTGCCTGTTAGTTCTTTAACAATATCACGGGTAAGAAAACTTATATTTTCAAGGAAGAAAGAGAAAGAAAGCAAGAAAGACTGTTTATATATATGAGGCTGTGTAAATAAAGACCATCTTTTATAGGAAATATTTTTCCAGAGTATCTTATGTTTTTATAATTACTAATAGATATTTTATGATGAAGTAGTAAATTTCTTTGACAGGAACAAAAGATAATAAATTTACCAGATTCTGATGTCAGTGATCAGTGTTGTTTATTTAACTTAATTTTTCCAGGATACGATATGATACCATCATTTTTTTCAAAGTTGATATACTTTTCAAAGTGGTAGTATTCACTTGTTAATATTGGAAGTAAATTTGGTAGTTGAGAAAGTCTGTAAAAGACTTTAACTTTAGGCTGCTACAGAGCATTAGATGGGAGAATAATCTTAGGCTAGGAATCAAGAATAGAAATTGATCCATTGACCGTTACTGATGAGCTTCTATGCCAGCTGTTTACTAGTTTCTTAACATCGTCTCACTATTCTCATAGCAGCCATGTAAGATAAGCATTGTTGTCTCCATTTTGCATGTAAGGCTCAGAATGATGACTCTCCCAATTTTACATAGTTCATAGGTAGAAAAATTGGGCTTTAAACCCAGATCTCTGTGGCATTAGAGTTCTCTTCTGTTGCCTCCCAGAAATCGACCTGATCTTGTCTTCATGAATTTCCTTTGTGACATGGGGCAACTGTGGCCTCTCTCAATTTCATTCAGTATGGAGACAGTAGTATCTTCCTCACAAGGCTTATGTGATGCTAAATTGAGATCTTAGTTGTGAAAACTATTTGTAGAAATTAATGACACCATAAAATTGAAAAGATTGTTAAATCGATGAGAGGAAAAATAAAGAAACCATCATCCCTTTTAGTCTCAGTGCTTTTTTCTGCTCCTTGATACTTTCCTTTTAGTGGGCAAACTGTTTAGCTTGATCATAACCTAGTAATTTTCATGTTGGAGAGGAGCTGAAAGACCAGTGGTTCATCCCTTATGTGATGGATGAAATCTCTGGCCGTAATGCCTGGTGTTTGTTTAGGCTGCACTTGAGAGTTTAAAGAACTTTCACAGAAGAGCTTTCACGTACATTTTCTGGTTGGAGCTTCATACTCTTCAGCACAGGTGCCTTTATTCTGTTTATGCAGACAAGCAACCAGGATCCAGAGAGACTGTGTCATCTGTTTATGCCACACAGCATGCAATCAGGAGAGCTAGTTTTCAGTCTCGGGTCCTGTGTTTGAACTATATTTTATCCGCTCCTTAATAAGATTTCTAAATAAAATCTAGTAAGTCCTCCAAAGAGGACTCAGAAGTCTCTCCTCTTTACTCTCCTCTCCATCCTCCTGAAGTCTTAACTTTATTCACTACATCCATTATTTCCTACTTCATCCTTTTTGCCTCTGAGTCTTTAGAGTACAATTCATCCCCAGGCTTCCCTGGTGGCTTAGGCAGTAAAGCGTCTGCCTGCAATTCAGGAGACCTGGGTTCAATCCCTGGGTTGGGAAGATCCCCTGGAGAAGGAAATGGCAACCCACTCCAGTATTCTTGTCTGGAAAATCCCAAGAATGGAGGAGCCCAGTAGACTATAGTCCATGGGGTCACAAAGAGTTGGACACCACTGAGCGACTTCACTTCACCCCCAGAAGAGTCTTTTCTGTTTCTCAGATTTAGAGTTAAGGAGCACACTGGGGTATTTTGGGGGTCAAAAGGAGACTTGGTTGGTAGACAGTAATAAGTTGACTGGTCCGTAGCAGAACCAAATCAGATAGGAAAAATGGATGTAAGACCAAGTTCTCTAAATTTGGATTTTCCTCTTTTGGGTCATGTTTTTTCAGCCATTAGAGTCTTCATCTTCTAAACTATTGTGTTTCCATGTATTTGGAACTTGGAAAACAGAGAAAGTATCAGGATTTAAAGATAAAGGAAAATATCAGTGACTAATTGTAGAGTAGGAAGAGCCCTTTCTTGTTCGGAGCGGGGTTTGTGTTTAGTTTTCAAACAGTTTTTCTAACCAAGGATATTCTACATATAGAAAAAGAGAGGCCATTGTAGATTCTTGTTGGTATTAGGATAAAGTGGTATGAAGGGTAGAGCCATAGTACATGAACCCTGTCCTAATAAAACGACTGGTTTATCTTTAAGGTCAGTATGTGACTTAGGCTCAATATATGACATAATTTGTGTTCAACCAAGGGTTTCTTTTTCCGTCTTTCAGTTTGTGGACAACATTTCATCTCGAGAAGAGATAGACCATGCAGAGTATTACCTTTACAAGTAAGTTTTTCATTTCATTTGACTATATTCTCATCCCTTTTTAATAACGAAAGATCATAAGTGCTGTATATAATGTTCAGTATCTTGCTTTTAAAGTTTGTGCTTTGGCGATCTTTCCGTATCAGTGTGCAGAGAGGCTCATCTTTTTTTTTATAACTGCAGCGTATTCCATACTATGAATATGTCACGTTATTTACTTATTTTTGGCTGCGCTTGGTCTTCATTGCTGTGTGTAGGCTTTCTTTAGTTGTGGTGAGTGAGGCTGCTCTTTATTCTGGTGTGCAGGCTTCTCACTGATGACTTCCCTTGTGGGGCACAGGCTCTAGGCATGCGGGCTTCGGTAGCTGCAGCACGCGGGCTCCGTAGCTGTGGCCTGTGGCCCTAGAGTGTGCAGGCTCCACTAGTTGTGGCGCACAGGCTTTGTTGCTCTGAGGCACGTGGACTTTTCCTGGACAGAACTGAACTCGTAACCCCTACACTGGCAGGTGGATTCTTATCCACCATACCACCAGGGAAGTCCCGAGTATGTTATTTAAATCAGTTCCCTACTGTAGGGCCTTTTTTGTTGTTTTTACTTTTTGTATGATGTACAACACAGCCATTAATAATCTCTTACATAAGTAATTTTGCACACTGTTCTCATAAGTATGTATATTTAATATATATATGTAGATGTAATGATAACATATGTATTGACATATATACATATTTAGTTTCAATAACTTTTGCCAAAGCTTGCCCAATAGAGGTATTTTCATACTACTGAATTTTTGTTACTGATAGGAGAACAAAATTTGTCTATCTATCTCTTCTCTCCCTTTTTTATTTAGCTGGAAATATACTTTTTAAGCCCCATTCAGCACCTATTTTCTTTATTTTTTTTAATTTTAAACTTTATTTTATATTGGGGTATAGCTGATTAACAGTGTTGTGATAGTTTCAGGTGAACAGCAGAGAGACTCAGCCATACACTTACATGTATCCATTCTCCCCTAGACTCCCTTCCCATCCAGGCTGCCACATGACACTGAGTAGTGCTCCATGTGCTATACAGTTTATCCTTGCTGGTTATCCATTTTACCTATAGCAGTGTGTACATGTCCATCCCAAACTCCCTGACTCTCCCTTACCTCTGGCAGCTGTAAGTTCATTTTCTAAGTCTGTAAGTCTCCTTTTGTTTTGTAGGAAAGTTCATTTGTATCATTTCTTTTTAGATTCCACATGTAAGAAATTCAGATGGTATTTCTCCTTCTCTCTCTGACTTAATTCACTCAATGTGACAATCTCTTGGTCTGTCCACATTGCTGCACATGGCGTTCTTTCATTCTTGTTAATGGCTGAGTAACATTCCATTGTATCTATGTACCACATCTTCTTTATCCATTCCTCTGTTGATGGACATTTAGGTTGCTTCCGTGTCTTCGCTGTTGTAAACAGCACTGCAGTGAACACTGGGTGTATGTTTCTTTTTGGATCATATTTTCCTCCAGATATATGCCAGGAGTGGGATTGCAGAGTCATGTGGTAGCTCAATCTTAGTTTTTTAAGGAGTCTCTATTCTGTTCTCCATGGTGGCTTTACCAGTGTACATTTCCACCAGCAGTGTAGGAGGGTTTTCTTCTCTTCACACCCTCTCCAGCATTTATTATTTGTGGATTTTTTGATGGTGGCCATTCTCGCTGGTGTAAGGTAGTTTTGATTTTGCATTTCTCTAATAATTAGCAGTGTTGAGCATCTTTTCATGTATCTCTTGGCCTTATGTATGTCTTCTTCGGGGAAATGTCTGTTTAGGTCTTCTGCCCATTTTTTGATTGGGTTATTTTGATGCTGTGGATGAGATGGCTGGATGGCATCACCAACTTGATGGACATGAGTTTGAGTGAACTCCGGGAGTTGGTCATGGACAGGGAGGCCTGGCATGCTGTGATTCATAGGGTCGCAAAGAGTCGGACATGACTGAGCGACTGAACTGAACTGAACTGATGCTGTTAAGCATCATGAGCTCTTTGTAAATTTTAGAGACTAATCCCTTGTCAGTTACATCATTTGCAAATATTTTCTCCCAATCTGTGGGTTGTCTTTCTGTTTTGTTTATTGTTTCATTTGCTATACAAAAGCTTTTGAGTTTAAAATTTGTATGGTGACACATAAAAGACGCTGAATAGCCGAAGCAATCTTGAGAAGGAAAAATGGAGCTGGAGGAATCAGGCTCTTGGCTTCAGACTATACTACAAAGCTACAGTCATCAAAACAGTACGGTACTGGCACAAAAATAAAAATATAGATCAGTGGAACAGGGTAGAAAACCCAGAAATAAACCCATGCACCTATGGTCAATTAATCTATGACAAAGGAGGCAAGAGTACCCAATGTTAGACAGACGATCTCTTCAATAAATGGTGCTTGGAAAACTAGACAGCTGCATGTTAAAAATGAAACTTTTTAAAGATTTTGTAAAGATTATTCTTTAACACCATACACAAAAATAAGCTCAAAATACATGAAAGGCCTAAATATGAGACTGGACACTGTAAAACTCCTAGAGGAAAACATAGGCAGAACAGTCTCTGACATTGCAATAAGTTTTTTTTTTTTTTGATCCATCTCTTAGAATAATAGAAATAAAAACAAAAATAAATGGGACCTATTTAAGCACTCTTTTCAGCTAACACCATTCCAAAATTTTTCTGCATTGCTGCATTTGCTTCGTTCTTTCTCACAACTGGGAACAGTCCCACTGAACCTCAGGTGTACTCACTCCTGTGTACAAAGAAGCATGTCCATTCAAGTACCATCTGTACCACTAAAAACTGGAAGGACCGAAAGCTCATTATGTAAAAGATTGATCAAATCAATTATTTATTCTTGTAGTTGATTTTTCGTCTATCAAATAACTGTCGAAGTGATACCTTAAAACTGACTTTTCATGTGATTCCTTACTGTGATTTTTAAAACCTGATTTATGATTTGTCCCAATTCCTAGGCAGCAAGAAAAGATTCAGACTGAAATTTAAAATGTTTCCAGTAAGCGTTGCCTTAGAAGTTCCATTTGATCTTAACTCTGTTTTGATCAAGAGAGTTTTCAGTTATTTCCATCTGGGTATATTTTTTAAAGCCTTCTTTAGATTAGTGAAAATGTTTCCAATTTTTTCATATGTGATATTGCTAACTAGCAATGAGACTTCTTTTTTTTCTTTCTGAATTGGGTAGATTCTACCATCATTTTGGTGTTTTCTATTTAAATATAAATCTCAAGTAGATGAGATTCCTAACCTTAAAAAAAAGATTTTAAGTCTCAGATTGCCTTTCACAGTGTCCTAAGTTTAAATTCTAGGCCCTGAAATCATAATTGCAAGTGCCTTCCTACCCTTCCTGGGCTTCCCTGGTGGCTCTGATAGTAAATCTGCCTGCCTTGCAGTAGACCTGGGTTTGATCCCAGAGTCAGAAAGATCCCCTGGAGAAGGAAATGGTAACCCATTCCAATATTCTTGCCTGGAGAATTCCATGGACAGAGGAACCTGGTGGCCTATAGTCCATGAGATTACAAAGAGACATGACTGAGTGACTAACACTTTTTTCCTACCCTTCATTAAGATAAACACAAGTGAGTTCCTTGGTGAGAGCAGGGAATCCACCTTCCTTTAGTGGCTCTTTGACACTGTAGGGCTCCTTTGGTGGTGGTTTTTGTCTGTGGTGAAAGCGGCATCTGGGCTAGCACCTTTGTTTGCTTTGTTCCTGGGAAATGCAGAAAATAGTTCCAATTTATAAAAGGAACTATTTTTAGAATTCTATTCAGGACATAGTGCCATGGTCTCAGAAGAAATATGTCCCAAGTTTACCTCTGCCTCTGAAGCATAGAACTGATTTCAGCATGTATTCACTGAGCACCCATCGTGTGCCCAGAATTTATCCAAAGTGTTGGGCATGTAGTGATGAATAAGTTAGACACTGTTCTTGTCTTCATACATTAAAGTTTAACTGAGAAATTTCAGTCCTCCCGAATGGCCTTCTTGATTAATTCTTCATATCACATCCAGTTTTGTGAAACCTGGAGTCTTATTGAAAGTCACAAAATCTCTATTTCCTATTTTTAGTTAGGTCATGTAGGATACTCTTGTTTTTGTCCATCTTAAATCTAAGCCATTGTGTAATTTGACATTCCATCCTTTGCTTAATCAAAACTAGTGTTCTCACCATGACTTAATCACTCTTTTATTTCTGTTCTTTCTCCTCCCATTGCCACGAAAATACAGCTCTATTTTACTCAGCTTTTTTTTTTAAAGAAACATGCTTGTGACTTGATGATATTACTGTTGTCTGTGTGTGAGACTTGGTACAGCACCATAAAGCTGCATCAGCTTTAGATGATGGAGGTTGGCCAGTGTTCGTTCATCAGCTAAGTATCATCTGCTTTCCAGCCTTAGAGGATATACAAAATATAATAATGCCTCAGCAGAGTTACAGGTCAAGTTATGAACTCTTGGGGTTTCTCTCCTTTAATTGAAATCAGGAGTGTTAATCCTGAGGACCCCAAGAGCCTGTGGGATTTCCAGCAGTCTTCAGCATGCATGGTTGCAGTGCCTAGCATTTTGACACGGGTATCATCTCGGAGTAAACAGTGGACGATATGGAAACATAGGAGCAATTAACAGTGGAAGATATGGAAACATAGGAGCAATTTATTAATCCTGCAACTAACACTGTCTTGCTGACTGGCCTGGAGGATTTCTCATTTCCCAGGAGGTATCCTTCTTGAGGGGAAGGCTGGCTGCCGCCTCTGCCACTGATGCAAATCATTTCCTGCCTCAGCCTGTAGAGACCAGGCTCTGCAAGCAGAGTGTAATGGCTGCATTGCCACATCTTTGGTGATCAGATCTTCCCAGGGATTACATGAAGTCTGAGAGAGGTGGAGAAGTTTGAAAGCCTGGAGTGGTCCATGGAAAACTGGTTGAGCATCTGCCGTTAAGTCGGACGCACAAGTAAGCAGTTCCGAGCCCCACGGTTCAGGGTGTTTCTGACACATGCCAGCGTGTTAACCATCCTCTTGTCCCAGCAGAGACTCAGCCTTTGACTCTCCTGAAGTTTAAAAGTTTGGGGGCGTCAACATTAAAGAGTCCCAGGCATCTTTTAAGGAGACATACAGAGGCTGCTCTTTAGATTGTGCAAAAGTGAAAGTCGCTCAGTCCTGTCCAACTCTTTGTGACCCCATGGGCTATACAGTCCATGGAATTCTCCAGGCCAGAATACTGGAGTGAGTAGCCTTTCCCTTCTCCAGGGGATCTTCCCAACCCAGGGATCAAACCCGGGTCTCCCACATTGTAGGCAGATTCTTTACCAGCTGAGCCACAAGGGAAGCCCAAGGATACTGGAGCAGGTAGCCTGTCCCTTCTCCAGCAGATCTTCCTGATCCAGGAATCAAACCGGGGACTCCTGTATTGCAGGCAGATCCTTTACCAACTGAGCTATGAGGGAAGCCCCAGATAGCAGGAGGGAGAGCAAATATTCAGTCACCCCTGTTTGGGCCCCAAGCCTCCTCTCTGAGGACCCACAACCTTTTGACCAACTTCTGCGCTGCTACTTGTAAGTAAATACAAATACTAAGGAAAGAGAAATCATGCTTTAAACAGAATAATGTGAACTAAAGATAATTAAGTCAGTTAATTCTAGGAGCTGTATAGGTGGAGAATAAAGAATTTTTTTTTAAATTTTTTAATTTTTTTTTACTTTACAATATTGTATTCATTCTGCCACACATCAACATGAATCCGTCACGGGCGTACATGTGTTCCCCATCCTGAATCCCCTTCCCACCTCCCTCCCTGTACCATCCCTCCGAGTCATCCCAGTGCACCAGCCCCAACCATCCTGTATCGAACCTGGACTGGCGATTCATTTCTTATATGATATTATACATGTTTCAGTGCCATTCCCCCAGATCGTCCTACCCTCTCCCTCTTCCATAGAGTCCAAAAGACTGTTCTATACATCTGTGTTTCTTTTGCTGTCTCGCATACAGGGTTATCATTACCATCTTTCTAAATTCCATATATATGCGTTAGAAAGAAATTTTTTTTTCAAAAAAACTTGATAATACGCTACAACAAACCCAAGAGTAAAAATGAGTAAAATAGTAAAAAAGCTAAATTGAAGTAAATAAAATATGAAAGCTAAGAAACAAGAGAACAAAACCTGCTAAGAACTGTTGGGCTGTGCACAATAAACATGATTAAAATAAGAGAATAAAAAAATAAAAAGCAAAATAAATCAAGATAAGAAGGACTTGAGCTGGGGACTTCATAACCTGTGTATAATGTGGCTGGGAGGTTAGGACAGCAGGCACAGGCCTGCTATTGCAGGATACTCTCAGCAGGCTGAGTGATCAATCCCTTCATGAGTGGCTTGCAAACTGTCCTCCAAGGAGCCCTCGAGCGGGTCCCTCACAGGGGCGAGGCTGGGAGAGCAGCAGGCTGTGAGGGTCAGGCCAGGCAGCTCTGCCCCCAGCCCTCGGCTGCTGCTTCAGCCAGAAAAGCTGTGCCTCCAGCTGCTTTATGGATCATGTTGGCGGGAGAGAATTCAAGGGGGAGGTCTGTGAAGCTAGATGAGAATAAAATTACATTTTTATTTTCACTCACCTTCCAGTAATATTTAGCATTGCTGTCCGTTGTGAATATTGACAGCAGACTACAGTACTGTTAGCAGTGTCTTTCTCATCAATAAAGATTTTTTTAATATCTTTTTATATTGATTTTCTTATATCTCATTGGATTTGTTGCCAGAATCTTGACAAATTATGCTCATCACTGCCTAGGACTTGCATTTATAATTAACTGTTGCTGGCTAGTGTTATTTCCTTTATTAATGGAGAAGCACATGTGACCATATCTCAGGGACTTTTTAATGTTCTGATAATTCTGTTTCACTGTAACTGGTTTCCTTGGTAATACTGTGTTTAAAACATTATGAGAAGGTGCCATCAGACTGCCTGAGAGTTCATGCTGCAAAAAAATGTTACAAACCTTACTGTGAAGACCTGTTACTTGGATTTATTCCTGCTGCTTCCCCTAGGCCTTTTGAAGTTTTCTAGTTCTTTTTTTTTTTTAATAATTTTACTTATTTATTTTTGGCTGTGCTCGGTCTTTGTTGCTACACTCAGGCTCTGTCTGGTTGCGGCGAGCAGGGGCTACTCTAGTTACAGTGCGCAGGCTTCTCGTTGCGGAGGCTTCTCTCATTGCGGAGCACAGGCTCTAGGCACAAGGACCTTGGTCGTTGCGGCACGCGCACTCAGTAGTGCGGCTCACGGGCTCCAGAGCACAGGCTTAGTAGTTGCTTCACACCCTGTGGGATCTTCCCAGATCCGGGATCAAACCCCTGTCGCCTGCGTTGGCAGGCATATTCTGTACTACTGAGCCACCAGAGAAGCCCCTGTTGAGAAGAAGCCTTTCTTCTCTTATTTTAGGTTAAGCCTCCTAGAGTTAGCCAGGCATATGGGTGACATGTGGGAAGTGTAGATACAGGCGGTCTCTTGTCTCCCCACTGGAGCAGAAGAGGTCTGGGGAGGCCCTGAGATGCTGTCCGAGCAGCGCTAGGACGGGCTTGGGCAGGAGCACCTCTGCTTGACTGTGGTGTCATCACCTCTGCCCCACTCCAGCCCCAGGTTGCAGAGGAGCCGCAGTCTTCCGCCCACAGTAGCAGCAGAGGTTGGCGTCCCGGAAGAGAAAGGTGAGGGCACAGCCCAGCACAGGACAGCTGAGAGGAGGAGGCTGCTCAGTGCTGGTGAGCGTGAGAAGGTGACTGCCAATCCGTGCTCTACGTTTGTTAAGTAGAGTTTTACATGTCCCATGTCAGTAAAAGGAATTCAGCAAATTTTTTTTCCCCGCCTTGGGCAAAAGATTAATTTTTGCTTTCTGCCCACATGCCCTCTCATTGGCTTTTGAAGGAAAAGGGCTGCCTACCTTTTGCCTTACTATTAATTTATAGTGCTGCTAAGAATCTGATCTGCATCTTGATTTGACTGACTCAAGAGACTGAGGCATGGAGATTCACTGAGCACACTCAGCACAGAAGGTGTGCGGGTAAGCCATGTCTGTCCTGCA
This sequence comes from Bison bison bison, assembly GCF_000754665.1. NCBI lineage: Eukaryota > Metazoa > Chordata > Mammalia > Artiodactyla > Bovidae > Bison > Bison bison. Next base: position 4,259,751 of record NW_011494901.1, read on the forward strand.
GTGAAAAGGGAAACCACAAGGGCGAAATGTCAACAGCGGGACAGGGCTAGAAAAACCGAGGCAGTGCTTTCCCAGTGCAAGAATCGATAAGGATTTCAGATGGGGCTACAACTTATTTTTAAGAACACTGAGGCAGAAAGAATCCCGTGGAAACCAGAGTGGTGAGGCAGCGTGTCTCTCCTGGCCGCCTGATGAGCAGTTCTGCGCTCAAGACCCTCCAGGTCAGTGTGTGCTGCCCACGTGCCGACGGGCGAGCCCTCAGGCAAGCTGCGTGTCTCCCTTCCAGGAGGCAGAGCTGCATGTCGTCGGTGAAACTGTGGCACCAGTAAAAGGTGTTGCTTCCACGGTTTATAACAAGCTTTAACAGTGGCTGTATTAGTATTTGATTACTACATTAACAGAATGCAGAACCAAGCCATAAAACTTCCTTCTTTCTGTGAGACATCCTCCTCTTCACTGAGGATGTTTGCAAATTGCATTTTTAAAGCCATATTTAGACTTTGAAATCATTTTAGCACGGTGGCAGTTTAGAGATGCATGAAATTAAACTTGCTTCTTTTACTATTCATGCATCAATAATCTAAACTGATAATTTAATCTGAAACATAAATGGTTAGTCCTGAAGGATAAGTGATAGAAATTTCTAACATTGACTTAGCATTTTATATTTTAAGAATACATTTTTTAAAAAGGTAGCCTTTCGGGCTTTAGCAAAAATGTCGGGAATGCCACATTAATTGTCACACAATAAGAAAAGATCTCTGCAGAGCTCCATGAAAAGGTCTGTTTTTCTCAGAATGCAGCTCTCTGTTGTCATGGAGAGTGGCGTGCCACCCATTAATGAGAGGAAGTCAAGGTTGCATGGCAGGCAATGTGCTGCCAGCATTTTCATCCACGCTGTACCTGGGCCTCAGGCGTCTTTCATCCATGGCTTAACTGACCTGGCATATACCAGGCGTCCCCAGTTGGAGACGGATGGCAGGTCAGGAACAGCTGGGGTGAGGCAGATGGCAGCCTGCACGTCTCCAGGTCCCAGGTTGGCAGCCAGCCTTGAAAAGGAAGGACCAAAATAGCTTCATTTTTCAATAAGCAAAAATATCCACATGGTTCCTTAGAAGGTGAGTACACTACCCCAGGCCTATGTTGTAAGAATCCATTTCTGCCTGTAGGAAGAGGGGAATGGGGGAGTTTATTAGGAGGGAACACTGTTCATGAGTTAAGCAGTAGTCATTTTTCTCTGAGGGCATAGAGATTGTGTTTTATAGCACTAAAAGGAATTTTAAAATCTTTCTGTTAGCATACTGCCAGATCTCATCATGTTTGAACATTATTAAGGAAAAAGCAAAGAGCTCAAGGGGCAGTAAATGAGTCTTAGAGCATTTTTTATAAACAGTTTCATACTTTAAATTGCCAAGTGCTTTTTGCAGTTCTTATTTGCTCATCCTTACCGCAGGCCTGGGAGAGAGTTAACTGTTAATGGCTCTACATGAGAGGATACCAGATTGTTAGGAGCATCGTCCACACCTTGCCAAAGTCCCGTGGAGACTCCACTCCTGACTTTGCACTTCTCTCCCTCTACTGATCTTGTTTTTTCAGCCTGGAGCCTGGTAATAGGAGTGTGGAGGTAACCTTCAAGGGTGTTTTCCTGGCTTTGGCTCTGACGTTCCACCCAGCTTGCCCGGAGTGATCTCACACATTGCTCTCTGATTTCTCTGCGGTAATGAATGGGTCCCTGGAGGCCCTTAACCTCGGAGTCCAAAGCGGTCCCTGTTGCTGCGGACGTCTGTAGACAGGTCTTTGTAGAGACTTATGCTTTCATTTCTTTGGGGTAGATATCTATCTACATGTGGTAGGCGTACATTCCAGAGTGTTCCTACCATTGTCCAATCCCAACAGCAATTCCAGGGCCTCCATATTTTCGCCAGCAGAGGTGACCGTGCTAGCGTGTGTTTAATGGTATCTGACTGTCGCTGTGGTTTTAATTTGTGTAAATATTTGCCTGATATTGAGCATCTTTTCATGTGCTTATCTTCAGTCCTTATCTGTTTAAATCTTTTGTCACATCTTTTATTGAATCATTTGTTTTCTTATTGAGTTTTGAAAACTTTTTCTCTTGTAATTTTATTTATCTTTTTATTCACTAATACTATTTTTCAAAGAGCAGTTTTTATTTTTGATGGAAGTCCAGTTTGTTATTAATAGTTTTTTCTTTTCTAAATTGTGCCTTTGGTGTCAAATGAGAAATCTTTGCTTCACCCAACATCACAGATTTTTCTCCTGTGTTTTGTTTGAGAAGTTTTATAGTTTTAGGTTCTATGATTAGGCCTATGATCCATTTTAAGTTATTACGTTTTTTAATATGGTATGAGGTAAGGGTTCAAGTTAAATTTTTGGCATAATACCTAGTCCTGTCAGAACCATTTGTTGAAGACTATTCTTTCTGCACTGAATCTATTCTTTTTGCATCTTTGAATCTTTGTCAAAATCAATTGAGTATAGATGAGTGAGTCTCTTTCTGAGCTGTTTTGTTCCTTTGATCTTCGTTCCATCTCCTGTCTTTCTCCCCCTTTGGCTGCTCTGTACAGCATGTGGGATTTCAGTTCCCTGACTAAGGATAGAACGCATGCCCCTTGCAGTGGAAGCATAGAGTCCCAACCACTAGAGCGCCAGGGATATGTCTCCATTGTCTCTCTTGATGCCAGTGCTACACTATCTTTATGGCTGTTTTTTATAGTCAGTCTTAAAATTGTAATGTAAGGCTTCCAACTTGGTTCTTTTCTTTTTTCAAAGTCGTTTTACCTAGTCTTTTGCATTCCATGTCAATTTTAGAATCACAGTGTGTGTCTGTGTATGTGCGCACATACATACATAAATATTTTATTAATAATAAGGAAATTAGGAGCAAGATCAATTCCAGAAATATGTATTGAATGCCTAGTATATGGTGATGGTTTAGTTGCTCAGTCATGTCTGACTCTTGTGACCCCATGGACTGTAGCCCCCCAGGCTCCTCTATCCATGGGATTTTTTAGGCAAGAGTACTGGAGTAGGGTGCCATTTCCTTCTCCAGGGGATCTTCCTGACCAGGGATCAAACCTGTGTCTCCTGCGCTGCAGGTAGTCTACTGCATTGCAGGCAGATTCTTTACCTGCTGAACCACCAGGGAAGCCCAGTATACATTTAGAAACAAGACAGAAATAAGACAGCGGGAAGATTATAATGGGTATGAAGTGAGATTGCTTTTGTGAAAGTCAGTAATCACTCTTTTTCCATTGAAGACAAATTTAAACTGTCCTGACAGAATTTCGGATTTCAAGTCTGTAAGACAAATGATTCTCATCTCTGTTTATAAAGGAAGTTCCGAAGCCAATAGAAGGTTTAAGAGAAGTACTTTTTAATTTGCCAGAACTGTGGTATGTTCAAAGGAAGGATATGAATCACTACAATCAGAAGGTTTATAAATTGGCTGGGGATAACTAGGTAAAATAGAGTGGGGTGAGAACTAACTTTATGGGGATTTACAGGGGCCTTCCTGGGAGTAAGGCAGATTATAGAGAGAATAGCATGCTGGCAGCATCGTACATTGCTCGAGGATATGTAAACTGGTACAGCTTCTGTAGAGAGAACTTGGGCAACATTCCCTGACAGCTCAGTTGGTAAAAAAAATCCACTGCAATGCAGGAGACCCTGGTTCAATTCCTGGGTCGGGAAGATCCCCTGGAGAAGGGAAAGGCTACCCACTCCAGTATTCTGGCCTGGAGAATTCCATGGAGTATCCATGGGGTTGCAGAGTCCATGGGGTCACAAACAGTTGGACATGACTGAGCGACTTTCACTATCAAAATTATGAACACACATATCCTTTGACCAATAATTTCACTTCTCAGAACTCCTGACACACTGCATACATGTGGAATAATACCCGTTACAAACAGATTATGTCCATCAAGGCCTGTGTATATTAGTTTTTCAAAAAGTACTTTTAAAAAGAGCCTCAAGATTATTTTCTGGAGGCTCAGACAATAAAGAATCTGTCTGCAATGCAGGAGACCTGGTTAGATCCCCGTGACAGGAGGATCCCCTGAAGAAGGGAATGGTAACCCATTCAAGTAGTCCTGCCTGGAGAGTTCCATGGACAGAGGAGCATATTTTGGGGGCCTCCCCTGATGGCTCAGATGGTAAAGAATCTGCCTGCAATGCAAGAAACCCAGGTTCAATCCCTGCTTTAGGAGGATCCCCTGGCAAAGGGAATGGCAACCCACTCCGGTATTCTTGCCTGAGGAATTCCATGGACAGAGGAGCCTGGTAGGCTGCATTCTATGGGGTCATAAACAATCGGACACAACTGAGCAGCTAAGACTTCTGCAGGATTGTTAGTTGTCAGTAGATTCTTGAGCAGTGTGTATCATAAAAGTATTTCAAGAACATTAGTAACAGTAAATTTTGGACTGAAAGAGATTAAATGTTGGAGGGAAATTTATTGTCTATATTTAAGGTGATAAAAGGCCTGTCTTGTAGTAATTGACAGTGGAAATGAAGAGAGATATTTTGCACACAAGAAGGAAAAGTCAATAGGATTAGTGACAGGATGAATATAGAGTTAGAAAACAGGGAAGGTCAAAAATGAACTGAAATTGAACCTCAGTTAATGAGGAAATGTCTGGTACATTGACTGTACCAGTATTGTACAAAGTATTGGAAGTACCTTTAGCAGACAGCAAGGGGGTGGGTTTTTCTTTTGCCTCTTCATTGTTCACATATCTATTTCCAGGTTTGCTGCATCACATCTTATACCTACTGGCCATAGACCTTTGGAGACAGGACAGCTGCAAAACATACCTGCGTTAGGGCCTGCCTGATATCCTGGCACTAGGAGAGACTAGGTGCTCTCTAAAGTCCTGCTAACTCTCAGCTTCTGAGAAGTTAAGACTTAGGAAGAGTAACCAGTTGTTGCTGTGTGACAGGTCTGAGCTCTAGTTGTGGATGAAGACTGGACTTCAGGTTCAGGGGCTCATCAGCTAGACCAGCGTGCCTCTTTGTGCTGGTTCTTTTTCCTGAGGCAGTCTAGGTAATAAACCAGAATACACAGTGAACACTAAATACCTCTTAACAGAGTGACCTGAATTTAACTAAACCCAGAAAAACCAAACATATACAGAGGTTCACCAGTTAAAAATACATAGTCATGGGGGAAGAAGTGCTGAAAAGACCCTGAAGGAATCACAATGGGAGGAAAGAGTCAGGACCTGTGTTTTCAGGACCTGTTTCCTGGGTTGATGGGTTACTTGGAATTAATGAACTACCTGGACATCAGCTTCCTAGATGAGCAAATGATCCTGGATCCCTCTCAAGGGACCTTACATATCTGAAACCTGTATTTCTCAGTCTCACTGATGCAGAGATGTAGAAGTTGCTCAGTCATATGCGACTGTTTGCAGTCCCACGGTCTGTAGCCTACCAGGCTCCTCTGTCTGTGGAATTTCCCAGACAAGAGTACTGGAGTGGGTTGCCATTTCTTTCTCCAGGGGACCTTCCCAACCCAGGGATCGAACCCAGGTCTCCCACAGGCAGACACTTTACCCTCTGAGCCACCAGGGAAGCCCATAGAGATGTAGACGTTAGAATTTTATTACCAGGAGCTTCATACTTTAAAAGTATCAGTTCAGTTCGGTCGCTCAGTCGTGTCCAACTCTTTGCGACCTCATGGACAGCAGCACACCAGGCTTCCTTGTCCTTCACCAACTCACAGAGTTTGCTCCAACTCATGTGCATCGAGTCGGTGATGCCATCCAACCATCTTATCTTCTGTCGTCCCCTTCTCCTCCTGCCTTCAGTCTTTCCCAGCATCAGGGTCTTTTATAGTGAGTCATTTCTTCGTATCATGTGGCCAAAGTATTGGGGTTTCAGCTTCAGCATCAGTCCTTCCAGTGAATATTCAGGACTGGTTTGATCTCCTTGCAGTCCGAGGGACCATCAAGAGCCTTCTCCAACACCACAGTTCAAAAGCATCAATTCTTCAGTGCTCAGCCTTCTTTATGGTCCAACTCTCACATCCATACATGACTACTGGAAAAACCATAGCTTTGACTAGATGGACCTTTGTTGGCAAAATAATGTCTCTGCTTTTGAATACGCTCTCTAGTTTTGTCTTAGCTTTTCTTCCAAGGAGCAAGCATCTTTTAATTTCATGGCTGCAATCACCATTTGCAGTGATTTTGGAGCCCAAGAAAGTAAGTCTGTCACTGTTTCCATTGTTTCTACATCTGTTTCCCAAGAAGTCATGGAACTGAATGCTATGATCTTTGTTTTTTGAACATTGAGTTTTAAGCTAGCTTTTTCACTGTCCTCTTTGACTTTCATCAAGAGGCTGATCCTCTTCACTTTCTGCCATAAGGGTGGTGTCATCTGCATATCTGAGGTTATTGATATTTGTCCCGGTAGTCTTGATTCCAGCTTGTGCTTCATCCAACCCGGCATTTCACATGATGTACTCTGCATATAAGTTAAATAAACAGGATGACAATATACAGCCTTGATGTACTCCTTTCCCTGTTTGGAACCAGTCTGTTGTTCCATGTCCAGTTCTAACTTGCTTCTTGACCTGCATACAGTTTTCTCAGGAGGCAGGTAAGGTGGTCTGGTATTCCCATCTCTTGAAGGATTTTGCAGTTTGTTGTGATCCACACAGTCAAAGGCTTTGGTGTAATCAGTAAAGCAGAAGTAGATTCAGAAGTAGTCCCAGAAGTTTTTCTGGAACTCTCTTGCTTTTTCGATGGCTCAATGGATGTTGGCAATTTGATCTCTGGTGCCTCTACTTTTTCTAAATCCAGCCTGAACATCTGGAAGTTGTCAGTTCACGTACTGTTGAAGCCTGGCTTGAAGAATTTTGAGCATTACTTTGTTAGCATGTAAGATGATTGTAATTGTGTGGTAGTTTGAGCATTCTTTGGCATTGCCTTTCTTTGGGATTGGAATGAAAACTGACCTTTTTCAGTCCTGTGGCCACTGCTGAGTTTTCCAAATTTGCTGGCATATTGAGTGTAGCATTTTAACGGCATCATCCTTTAGGATGATGACTGAGCCACAGAGACTGAGGCAGACCAGCCTTTGAAAGTATAAGGTTATAGTTTTTGTTTAGATTCTCATTCAGAGCCTTATTTAAATAGTTGAACTGAAGTTCAAATACTTTAACCAGGAATATCAAAAGAACAGCTAACAGATGTAAAACTAAACAGAAAGGATAGGGAATCACTCATTCTCTTCCAGATTTGGGAGGCAGGCTTCTTCATTTACCATCTTACCTGTAAGTTCCATTGGCACAATTCTTGGTATGAAAGTAGGGTATTCGCTCTTGTTTTCCAGGGAACTAATTTCTGTACTGTATATATTTGACATTTTCCTATCATTTTTGTCTGAAAGGCCCACAAAAATGCCTTGTGTATACATGGGATTTAGAAAGAGAGGGCTAAAGTTGATCTATTCCAATAGCTGCAGAAACCTCTGCAAATTAAACCTAAAATCTCCTATGTTCCTATAACAAGATATATCCAAAGTTTTTTCTACAGTGTAGAGTCCTTTGAGCTAAAAATCTATTTACTGGCTATTTTCATTAGCTATGAAGTCATAATTATGGTGCCAGGAATTAAAGCTATAGGACAGAGAGAAAGTATAACTGAACAGATTTCATTTATTAAACAAAGAGACTTTGGTATGGTTTTGTATTGAGGTTTAGATTTAAAGATAATTAAGATCTTTTCAGGAGCTGGTGCAGTATTTAAGGGAGAGATGAGTAAACAGAAGCTTCAGGAAGAGATTTTTGAGAACAGAGGTTTCAGTTGATTGCATCATGAATTTTGAGGTCAATAGCAAATGAATTCCCAAGTATTTCCAAATCCTATGGGTGTAGACAAGAGAACATTTGAGAAACTAGATGTATTTGATGTGCATTCTCTTTAGTGCTCTTGGCTCCTGTCATTTCCATGCCAGATTTCCTGTTACATTTGTTATTTTTTTCAACCAGGCAAGAGTCTATTTTGAAATCTGTTCTTGTTTAATGTAAGTGCTGATATTAAGACAAATGTATCACTAGTCTTGTAGCTCATGGTGGGCAAAGCTGGGACTTAAACCAGGTCTTCAACACCCAGCCACCACAGCACATGAATACTGTGTGTATTGCATGCTGACTGTTTTACAGCTCCATGATGGATGCTGCTCGGAGGGGAAACTTAAATCAGTCATTAGTCTCTATTGATAAAAGCCCAGGCAGAGTTTTGATGGGAGGGACATCCCAATTATTTGTTAAAATGAGAACTTTGTGGAATTTGTACATATAGATCGTTATAATCCTCCATTTGCTGACTTAATAGCGGGTAGTAACCGGTCACGTGTGTGGCACACTTCACGGTGTTTTTAGACTCAACCATGATGGACTGCTGCTTTCTGAATGTGCTCTCTACTCTGTTGTCTTTGCCCCTGTTTTTCCCTCCATTCTCCATCTCATCCTGCAACAGCCTGTCTGTTAAGATCTGTCCTAAATCCTGCTGCGTCCATAAACTTGCTCTGATCTTCATCGTTTGTGATTTCTCTGACCCCTTCTATAGCATGTTCTTTTATCTTTTCAGGAGTGCTTATTTAGTTTTTTTTTGTTGTTGTTTTTGATTAATCAAAGATATGTTCTTATTTTTCTTTACTTAAGAAACAGTATAATATATTAGGTAAGAACATGACCTCTCTGGAGCCAGTCTGTCTGAGTTTGAATACAGCTGTCTATGAACTGTATGATTTGGTGACTTACATTCTCTGTCCCTCAGTTTCTTCATCCACAAGATGGGGATTAAAATAGTGCCTGTGATTTAAGATAAGTGTATGAGACTTGAAGAAGTGAATACATTCTGAGGTCCTTAGAACAATCTTGGGACAGAGAAGGTTGATGTTCAATTAACTAGGCTTTAGTGTTAGTTTCACTCAATTGTAGCATCTTGAAGAACAGGAACTGTCTCTTTCCCATACTTCTCTCCTTAGGGAAAATGTACTTTGACTCTAGTTTAGATTTCTAAGGTTAATATTCTCCCTCCATCTTCACCACTGTCACCCCCAAGGACATCAAGGTAAAAAGATTATCATGGCTCAGGGGTAGGGAGGAATAGATGCTTACAGGAGTATCTGTGAACAAACAGGAGTAGTTATACACCCAGATTGAAAGGACATCACATTTTTTGGAAAGCTGTCTGACCCTAAAATAGGAAGGGCTCATATATATACCCATATTGCTTAAGCTTTACAGCAACTGAAACCAGAAGAGGGCAGCAGAAAGTCACCTGCTTCCCATCTGTGGTGACAAGGAGCCACCTAAAGAAGGTGATTTCCCATTAGGGACAACCTGCACCAAAACTGATCTCCGATAAGATGTTATTGAATTGCCAATCAAGATGCAGATTAGACATAAAAAGAGAACTGTGTTCTGAAGGCTGGGAGCATGACAGAAAAACATTAAACAGTGAAATAGAAACTGAGGGACCCCTGCCAATGATTTTAGCTCTGATACCTGTAGTACACAAGAACAGCTCAGAATGGATTAAAGTGCTCAATGTTGTCAGCGTTCTCCATTCTTTATTTTGTTTTATTTTACTGGTTTTTTTCTCCCTCCCCCAGCAGTGGAAACTTAGAGTTTCTCTTTATGTAGTCTGTTATTATAGGGAAAACCAGGCTAACCCCTGTGGCCTTACAGGATAGGTTAGAACATGAAAAATTTGCCATATTTTTGAAAGTATATTTTGCTTATGAAAAAATTACATACTTTTTTCAGTTTTTATGGGGAAAAAAAATCACTCACTTATTAATGTGCTTCCTACCACACTTTGCTACACCTTTCATTTTATTTGTTTTAAAATACTTAGCACTAACTCAGCTTTCAGCTATAAATTCAGTGTAATTCCAACTAAAGTCTCAGCAAAATTTTTTTTGGAACCTGAGACGATCCTAAAATTCAGTGAAAGAGTAAAGGGCCAAAAATACTAAGACACCTTTAAGGAGATTAAAGATAAAATTATTGCTTTTCAAGGTAGATAACAAGAATTAGTAGGAAGCTACAATAAATAAGAATGAGATGTTGGATTAGACTTAGATAAACAGACTGGTACAACAGAATAGAGAGCCCAGAAATGTATTTGTACACATGGAAACTTGAGGTGTTTTATATGTATCACAGGAGAAGGACTAGTTAATAAATGGCATTTGAACAATTGATTATATGAAAAAAAGTTAATCTCAAAACATAAGTGCACACACATTTTTTTAAAGCTAGTTTAAAACTTAAATGGAAAAAGCAAAATATAAAGCTTCCATAAAAAAGTATAGGAACATATTAATATTTGTATGACTTTTTTGAATAAGACAAAAATACTGATAAGAGATTGATGAATTTTAATGAATTAAAATTGTAAAGTTCTATATCACAAGATATATATATATATAGCTATGTATAGATATAGCAAATTAAAAGACAAACCAAAGACAAGGAAAAAACTCAAAATGTGTGTAACTGGCAAAGATGAGAATACATCTATAGATCGATAAGGTAAGAAGATAATAGAGAAATGGGTAGAGGGTATTAATCTGCAATTCACAGACTAAAAAATCCGAGTGGGCATTAAATATATGAAAAGGTGCTCACTGATTATTAATTCTGTTGCAGATTAAAATGCTACATATTCTCACACTTATCAAATGTGAAAATGAAGAGTTTTAACACTATTAATTGTGTCAAAGAAAAGGAGCAATGGGAACTGACTGATGACTAGTGAGAGTTAAAGTCGTATAGCACCGTAAAGAGCCGATTGGCAACGTAAGGTGGAAGTGAGGATGCCATGGTCTTCTACTCGGGATTTCAGTAGTTTGATTGGACTTGCATTAATTTTACAGATACAATAACATGGAACATTGCTTCCTTTATTTAGCACTTCTCTTTCAGTAAACTTTAAAAATAATTTTATTTGTTTATTGATGACTGTGCTGGGTCTTTGTTGCTGTGCGGGCCTCTTCTCTAGCTGGGGCGAGCAGGGGCTGCTCTCTAGGTGTGGTGTGCGGGCTTCCCATTGCGGTGGCTTCTCTCGTTTGGGAGCACAGGCGCTCGGGCACAGAGACTTCAGCAGTTGCAGCTCCCAGGCTCTGAGCACAGGCTTGATGGTTGTGGCGCATGGGCTCACTTGCTCTGCAGCACGTGGGATCTTCCCAGAGCAGGAACTGAACTTGTCTCCTGCATTGGCAGGCGGATTGTCTACCACTGCGCCACTAGGGAAGCCTTGATGATTTTCTAATTGCATCATTCTGTCTGTATTTCAGTTAGCATTCTCTTGTAAGAAAGAACTTGTTCTTTCCCTTCATTTATGTATGTATTCATTTATTTCTATCATAAGGGCTCTTGACTGTATTTTACTCAGTTCTGATCCATTACTTAGTAATATTTCGATTGCCAAATTGTCCCAGATTTGGTCAGTAGGAGACCATCTCTCTTGTGTTGTTCTGTTACGTCTCTGTCGTTCTTTGAGCATTTTCTTATTTTCTACCACAGGAAGATATTGTAGTCTCATCTTATACTTTACCTGCCCCACTCCTGGAATTAGCCAATTTGCCAGAGTCCTGGTTCTTTTTAGAGTAGAGTGGTATTCAGAAGTCAGTATCTGGATGTCAGCTGTGCTCATTGCTATTGGAGTGTCATTGTACCCAGGGATTCTCGGTGGTCACAGCTAGAAAATCAATCTATCCAAGTCTAACAATTCAGCTTTCATTTTGGTCTTATCCTTTACCTTATTTTGTAGCTCCCTTCTGACAATAAATAATCCTGTTCTCATTATTAGTTATTGGAGATGTTTTGCAGATATTTTCTCCTAATATAAGCTTTTCTCTTTAGTTTCTTAAAGGTGAGCTTTGATGAACAGACATTTTAAATTTTGATGAAATCTAATTTGGCAGTTTCCCGTGGTTATTGTTTTCTGTGTTCTAAGTAGTATTGCCTGTCCATTGTCATAGATACTCTTCTGTTTTCTTCTTAAAAACATTGTAGTTTTAAATTTAAGTCACAATTTAATTTTATATCTCTAACTTATTCTTTGTATGGTATGAGATAAGTGTAAGCATTCATTTTTTCCATATGAATTTTTCTGTTTTCTCTCTTCTTTTCCATTGATTTGTCTAATTGATTCAGATGCTAATATCACATTCTTAATTACGTGTCCTGAAGCCAGGGACTGTGAGTCCTTCAACTTTGTTCTTTTTTCAATATTATTATGGTTATTTAGGTTCTTTACTTTCCATATACTAGAATTAGATTGTCAGTTTCTGTTACACAGAATTCCTGCTGAAATTCTGATCGGGATTTTGTTAAATCTATGGTCAGCAATATGCTTGTTGTTGTTCAGTCACAGAGTTGTGTCTGACTGCGGCCCCATGAACTGCAGCACGCCAGGCTTCTCTGTCCATCACTATCTGCCTAAGTTTGCTCAAACTCATGTCCCTTGAGTCAGTGATACGATCCACCCATCTCATCTTCCGTCGCCCTCTTCTCTTCTTAGCTTCAATTTTTCCCAGCATCAGGGTCTTTTCCAGTACTGTTTCTACAAATATAGAGGCTGTCATATGGATTATCTTCTCCATTCTGTTATAGCACTGAATTACTCTGATTCTTTTTTAAATGTTAATCCACCTAGCATTCTTAAGATAAATGCCCAAGAATGTATTGTTTCGATAGGTATTTAGTTTATTAATATTTGGTAGACACATTTGTGTCTTTGTTGTCAGTAATACAGGTCTAAATTTCTTTGCTTGTAACATCTTTGTGTGGTTTTAGCATCAGGATTAGATGATGTCATAAAATGTATTGGAAAGTATTTTCTCCTTTTATTGTCTGAAATTTTTGTATAAGATTTATATTATTTCTTCCACATTTGAAAGTATTTACCAGTGAAATCATCTGGGCCTGGAGTTTTCTCCTTAAGAAGATTTTAAATTATAAGTTAACATTTTGAACAGATACATAGCTTCTCAATGGAGTTTTATTTTGCATTTTTTTTTTTAATTGGTGAAGTTGACCTATTCTTACATGTGTAAGTGTTCACATTTCTGTGAACTTACCTTTTATCCTGTCTTTCTGCTGAGTTGTTGGTCTCTTATTGATCTGTAGGACCTCTCGATGTTAGGGAATGACCTTGAATTGATGAATATTTTTCTTATTACTTTTTGGGTTTGTTTTTTAATTGCTTTATTTTATGATAGTTTCTGCTATGTAGACATTTTAATTTTTCATGTAATTCATTTATTTTTATGGCTTTTGCATCAGACTAAGAGTGGCACTCTGTCTCAAGAAATTTTTCCATATTTTCCATCAGTGAATGTATGCTTTTGTTTTTCATGTGTAAATATATAATTCATCTGGAGTTTATTTTGGTTTAATTGTGTGAGGTACGGATTCATACAAACATGGGCCCCCTCACATGCTTAAAGCAAATGGCTTCCTAATTAACCTAATGCCATTTATTGAATAATCTTTTTTTTTTTTTTTTGCCTAGTGATATAAAATGCTGCCTTATCGTGCCCTAATTTCTTATTTCGGTTTGGCCCTGTGTCTAAACTTTCTGTGTTGTTCCGCTGATCCACCTTTTTATCCAGTAGCATCACATTTGTTTTAATTAAAAGTCCACAATTCTCTCCACCTCTGTTCAACCTCCATTATTCCCTTTTTCCTGTGTTTAACAACCTTATTAACTGAAGTGTCTTTGAAAGACCTTATTTGAATATAAATTCCATCTTTCCTCTCCCTAGTAGAGAGGCTCAAGTGATGGTTGAAAGTCTCAGACATGTGACCAGGACCTCAAAGAGCATTTAGGGCATCTGTGCAAATAAGAAAAAGACTGCCTCTTCTAGGTGGATAAATTAGAGAAAAGGCACCTTTTTCTGAAAGGTGCAACCTTGTACTTGATTACGCAGTTGCTAGGGCTGATTTAGTCCCTGTTCCCACCTTTGGGCCACTTTACAAAACAAAACTGTACGTAACAATCTTGAAATGCACTGCACCATATAAATAATGTAGTCAGTGAACGAATTAGCAAGAAAGCACGTGCGGATTCCTTCCCCGTCTCCTCCTTCCCATCTGAGCTGTTGGCTCCGGAGCTGGCTAGTTACATCCCTCAGTAATATGCTTCCTTAAGTGAGAGTGCTGGAGACTGATCACACTGACTCCTGGCCTTCAGGAACGCTCAGTCAGATTGGGATGAAGTTGAACAAACCTCTCAAAAGTCCATTTGACTACCCATCAATTGGAGTGAAATTGTGGGTCATCAAAATAAAGGTCAAATTATAATTACTTTTTATCTGTGCAAAAGTGCATTGTTACCTCATTTTTTGTTTATCATCTTAATATGAGAGCCTGTAAACATGAGAGGACAGACACTGATTTTCCCTTCTTTTGTAGATAAAGGATGTAAGCCAGGGGAGAAACTTCTCCAAGGTCAGACAGCTAGTGAGTGACAGCAGATGACCTTGATCTTAAATCTTTTGAAGTGCTGATTCCTCCTCTCAGCCTGGAAGAACACTTATTTCCCATATCACCTAATCTCATAAAAGCATTACTTGTTAGCTCCACAAACATCCAGGCACGTTTAAATTTAAATTAACATGAAATTGTGGTGATGTATCTCATCCTCCTGAAAGTACACTCTCATATATCAGGCTCGGTATTCATATCACCTTCCATAGTGGTGCCAAAGCACTTGCCTTCCTATTCAGAAACACTCATGGGGTAAAGAGGATACTAGAATGTTCTTAGGGACAGAGGCAAAAGTTGCCCGGTATTTGTTTTGACTTGCTAGTATTTGTTTCTGTAAGCCTCTGGGCTTTGAGAAAATTGAAAGAAAGAATGATTTTTATATTCTGTTGTAGTCCAGTGATAAACTGTCATGTTTATGATTCCAGAATTTTATTACATTTTAAGAAGCTTCCTTTTAGATCTCTTTCCAACGTAAAAAGAACATTTAACTCTGAATTGAATATAGGTTTGAAAAACAATTCGGGAAACTCCTGAGGCTAGTTTACATGCCCATGTTAGTTGAGGTTGGAATCACCGTGAAAGTAAGTATTAATGCTTCTGTGTAATTTTTTTTCCTCTCTCTTTTCTAGGTATTACTTTTCTTTGCAGAGTGTAATCATTTGGGCTCTACTGTTAGATCTTTTTGGCCAAGTGCTTGGTAGTGATTCACATGGTTGACCTGGATATTTATTTGGAGAGTGGCATCTGAGCGCTTTATTTTTTTAAGATCTTGGTATCTTATTACTGCAATATACTACAGATTCTTTTTAATTTGTTTTGATATCTGCATCTTTGGCAGCAGTACATTTGATTTTGACTGCAGACATTTTTGACTTTGGACAAACTGTGCTTCTGGAGGAAAACCAATCTAAGGTGAACTTTTTAAGGATAATGACTCTGTCTTATTTGATTTTGTATCTCCAGCACTTACCTGTGCCTGGAACACAGTTGAGCCTCAATAAGTATTTGCTGAATAAAGTCCAAATCAAATTAATGTCATTTAAAACTCTGAACTACAGACACTTTGTCTTCCTCTGAACGCATTGTTTGAGCAAGTAAGGACATATATTCAGGCAATTACAAATAAATTTCATTATGAAACAGAATATCAGTGTGGGAAAGTGGTGCGGGTTAACAGCCCTGGACTGCGAGTTCCGTGTGGGTCCATCAAAATGATTTTTATGTTCTGATCCTTGTCAGGTCAGCTAGCCTTGCTGACTTCAGTTTTCTCATCTTTAAAGACAAAATCATGTAAAGCAACTGTACTCCAGTAAAAATTAAGGAGTACAAAAATTTTTTTTAAGTCATGTAAGAATCACTCAGCTCATATGTATAGAAATGCTTTGGAGACATTAACGCATTCTGTAGGTACAAAGGGACACCAGTGTCCAGATGGCTTTCCCTAGATCTCTGAGCCCTGCTTTGAGAAGGTTTGGGTGCCCTTTGGGCTTACATTTCAGCATGTTTTCTACTGTGAGGAAAGGTTCATGAACCTGATGGTAACACATAGCACATTTCTGACTCCTTTTTTGCTGTAGGAGTTCCTTCTCCTGTAGTTCAGTAACATTTTCTTTGTCATTTCTCTGCCTGTAACTAGGAGCTAAGTTGGCAGCAGATTCATAGAACGCGAGAAGACACATGGTGCCACTCTGGGGACGTTCTTTCAAATCCAGGCCACGGGAAGTTGCTGTTCTGCCTCTTTTTTGGGGCAGCCATGTGTATACTCCATCTCGGGGTCTTCGAGGGAAGCTGATACAGCTCCCCCTCTGTCACATCAGGAGCAGGTCAGAAAAGGAAGGTGAGGGTCTTCCAAGTAGGAGGTGGCGGCATTGTGGATATCTAATTTTCTAGCTGCAGTGTCTTTTCAACTCTGTGAGAATAATAGGTCGGTCTGTATCCTCTCTCAAATTTTCACTCTCTTCTACTGTTCTTCATGATGTACTTTTAATATCCTCGCATCTGTGGTTCACTTTTTAGCTTCTTCACCAGCGCTTCTTCTCCCTTCACATTTTGTGCCCTCTTCTCTTTGTTCTGTGGAATATCGTCCTAAATCAAGCTCTAACCTGTTTCCTATTTCTGCTGTTTATATTCAAATTTTGTTCATGGCCAACTTTCAAAGAAGAGAAAATATTAACAAATTTCAAATTAGAATCCTGCTTTCACTTTAATAGTCTAATCATTAGTTTAAAATAAGATATTTGACCTTAGTTAAATTCATAAATATTATAGTCTACTTGAAGTCATATTCTTAGTTTTTATAACAGAATCAGGCCTCTTTTCCAATTAAGACACTGAATAGTGCTGTGTTTTACAAGTTGTATTCATGGCTCCTTCGATTTGCAATTCCCAGTTGTAAAATAGAGATCATCATTCACTTATTTTATGACTCGATGAAGTGTCTGTCCAAGTAAACTTTATTAAGGTGATAAAACTGTGTGACTCATATATTCTCATAGTCATCAGTAGATCTACTATCATATACTAGATGTGAAGTTAGAAGAGGAATAAAATGATTACCCAAGCCTTTCTACCCACTAAGGGTCATTCCTCTTCTTCGTGCCACATATTTCAAAAATAGCCCAGACTGTTTGTATACTTTGGTTCCAACCTAATTTTCCAGCCAGGTATCACTAATCCCTAACATATAGCCTACATTTATGGAATTAACTTTCCTGGCTCATTCAGTTTTGCTTAATGAGTACTGATTGTATTTGATCTGTAAATTGGACCCTGCTCTTGCCCTAGGCATTCACTTTTAAATGTCTGCCAGATCCCAAGTGTTCAAACTCCATGATGCCATTTCAGATCACTCCAGCCAGTAGTAACCCTTGACTTGCCCACTGGTAGAAGTTAGCTTGCATCACTCAGGTCACACTGGTCACACGGGACCTAGCTCTGTGATATTATCAATTTGTTGAGATTGTCTGCATTTTGAGTACATCTTGTCTAATAAAACTTGATAATTAACAAAAGACCTTAAAAAGTATTCTACATGTAATAAGTGTTCAGTAATTGCCTATTAAATAATTGAGTATCTGTACCTCTTCTTTCATGAAATCTTACCTTGATCTTAAGCTGCAAGATGAGAGTCATTTTTTTGCAGTTCTCACAAAGAAGTGCCCTGAATTTCATTTCTGAGCTCTCCTCACAGTCTAGTTGCTATTCCATCTTACAATTCTTTTCTTCTCAAAGCCAGCCACCTACCTTGCTTTTGCCGTTGTCTGACTAACTTCTAAGTCCATCCATGTTGCTGCATGGAATGTTATTTCTTTTTTATGGTTAAGTAATATTCAGTTGCTTATATGTACTACATCTTTATCCATTCCTCGATGGGTTTCTTCTTTGTCTTGGCTGCCGTAAATATTGCTGCAGTGAACATTGGGGTACATGTATCTTTTCATATTATGACTTTCTCTGGATGTATGCCCAGGAGTGGGGTTGCTAGGTCATACGGTAGTTCTCTTTTTAGCTTTTTAAGGAACTTCCATAGTGTTCTCCATAGTGACTGTACAAATTTACGTTCCTACCAACAGTGTAGGAGGGTTCTCTCTTCTCCACCTCTTCTCCAGTGTTTATTATTTGTAAACTTTTTGGTGATGGCCATTCCGATCATGTGTGGGGTGATTCTTCATTGTAGTTTTGATTTGCATTTCTCTGATAATTGGTGCTGTTGAGCATCTTTTCATGTGCTTTTTGGCCATCTGTATGTCTTCTTTGGAGAAATGTCTATTTAGATCTTCTGTCCTTTTTTTTTTATTGGGTTGTGGTTTTTTTGTTTTTGTTTTTTTTGTATTGAGCTGCATGAGCTATTTGTATATTTTGGAGATTAAACCCTGTTGGTCACTTTGTAAGTGTCTCCTATTCTGTGGGTTGTTTTGTTGACGGTTTCCTTTGCTGTGCAGAAGGTTTTAAGTTTAACTAGATCCCATTTGTTTATTTTTGTTTTTATGTTTATTATTCTAGGTGGTGGATCAAAAAGGATATCACTGTGATTTAGGTCAAAAGATATTTTCCTCTATGAGTTTTGTAGTGTCCAGCCTTGCATTTAGGTCTTTGATCCTTTTGAGTTTATTTTTGTGTATCGTGTTAGAGATTGTTCTAGTTTCAGTATGTTATTTGCATCTGTTCAGTTTTCCCAGCACCACTTATTGAAGAGACTGTCTTTTCTCCATTGTAAATTTTTGCTTTCTTGTCATAGATTAGTTGGCCACAGGTGTGTGGATTTATTTCTGGGCTTCCTATTCTGTTCCATTGATCTCTATTTCTGTTTTCTTGTGCCAGTACCATGCTGTTTTCATTACTATATTTTTGTCATATAGCTGAGGTGTCAGGGAGTCTGAGTCCTCCAGTTCCATTTTTCTTTCTCAAGATGGCTTTGGGTAGTAAGGGTCTTTTGTGTTTCCACATAAATTTTAAAAGTTTTTGCTCTCTTTCTGTGAAAAATGCCATTGGTAATTTGATAGGGATTGCATTGAATCTGTATGTTGCCTTAGGTAGTATCATCATTTTGACAGTGTTGATTCTTTCAGTCCAAGAAAATGATACATCCTCCCATCGGGTTTCTGTCATCTTCAGTTTCTTAGAGTTTTCAGAGTAAAGGTCTTTTGTCTCATAAGTAGGTTTATCCCTAGGTATTTTATTCTTTTTGATGCAGTGGTAATTGGGATTGTTTCCTTAATGTCTCTTTCTGATCTTTCATTGTTTGTGTACAGCAGTGCAAGTACTTTCTGTGTATTAATTTTGTATCCTGCAACTTTACCAAATTCACTGAGGAGCACTAGTAGTTTTCTGGTAACATCTGTAGGATTTTCTGTGTATAGTATCATGTCATCTGCAAAGACTGACTGTTTTACTTCTTTTTTTTCAACTTGGGTTTGTTTTATTTCTTCTCTGTTTGCCTTGGCTAGAACTTTCAAAACTATTTTGAGTAAAAGTGGTGAGAGTAGAGATCATAAAGCAGCCTTCCTTCATGTGCTGAGCACATGATCATATGTTACTAATTGAGCTTCTTTACAAGCTTTTCAATGGATAGTCTTTATTTTCCTCATTTTATAGGTAAGAAAAAGGAAAATCAGAAGAAATTAAGTAGCTTGCCTAAAAACACACAACAGCTATCGAGGAAATAGCTGGCAATGAGATCAAACCCAGGTCAGAGAGTTGAAGCCTGGCCATTTAACCATTATGCTATTTTCCTCAAATACAGGTTAGTGAGTATAACATGTATGAGTATATATGTTTGAACTTGCTGGCTAAGAATTTATACATATGGCAGGTAACTTACCCCTGGTCCTACCACTGTTGATGTCTGCTCTTGGCAGACATTCCTCTTTTACCGTGGGCTTATTTCAGTTGTCATGACTTCACCTTAGAGTCTTCAATATAGCGATATAATGATCATTGCTGGCAGACTGGAAATAGCCTACAAATGAAATCTCTGTTATACTTGTCTAAAGGCCATGGTGGAGTGTAGGGTAATGGGCAGTGGTCAGGAAGGAAGTCAGACAAGAACTGTGATTACTATTCCTTGTTTTGCTTTGTGGTAGAGACATTGCTTTATAGCAGTTCTCTTGATACTGGTAAATACAATATGTATATCACAGCTACTGCTGCTGAAAGTGTTTCAGTTTTTCCACTCTTACTCTACTCTCAAGATCTAGTACAAAAACGCAATCCAAGCATCTGCAGTACACTAACAGTTTTTTTTGGTCTTTTTTTTTAAACGAGTCTGTAGCAGGTGGGTAGTTTTTTAAAGCACAGTTTCTTGATCAGCATTATAATTACACTAGTGTAGCAATCTTCAGAAGCATGTGAAACGTGCCACTTTAAATGTAAATACTTTCGTTAATTAATGCAAAAGGTAATATGAAACTTGGCATTTTGTTGCCCTGGAAACACAGCCCAGCATTCCATGTATATTTTGAACTGCTCAATTACTTGTAACAACATTTTGACTACTTGACGATTAAACTAGATTCTGATACATATTTTATTATGCAGTGATTTTACATTCTGTCAATGGATATTCATTTTATCTCTGTACTATTTTCAGCACAAGAGAAAAACATATTTTTAAAAAATGTAGGTATAAGGAGCAGAAGCCTTCTTCCCTTAATGATTATATTGTGGTAAACTTTCCTGTCCATGATAGACACTTTGTAAGTGAAACCTTGTTTGACTCAGAATACAGCAGCTGAAAAGTTTGTGTGATTATCTTCCTATTACACGTCTGTAGTTAGAAAGAAGAAATAAAACGGTAGGGGAAACAAAAATCAATGCATGGAAGACTGGATATAGTACTAACAAATATATGTCTTGGAGAAATGTCTCCTTAGGTCTTCTGCCCCCTCCCCCCCTTTTTTTGAGCTGTTTGTATATTTTGGAAATTAATCCCTTGTCAGTCTTGTTTTCTCCCATTCTGTGGGTTGACTTTTGGTTTTGTTTATGGTTTCATTTGCTATGCAAAAGCTTTTAAGTTTAATTAGGCCCTATTTGTTTATTTTTGCTTTTATTTCCGTTACTCTCAGAGACACATCCAAAAATTGCTATTTTGCCTATGTCAGGGCTTCCCTTGTGGCTCAGCTAGTAAAGAATCAGCCTGCAGTGCGGGAGACCTGGGTTCGATCCCTGGGTTGGGAAGTTCCCCTGGAGAAGGGATTCTGGCCTGGAGAATTCCATGGGCTGTATAGTCCATGGGGTTGCAAAGAGTTGGACACGACTGAGCGACTTTCACTTTCACTTCACTTATGTCAGAGTATTCTGTGTTTTCAGCTAGATTTTTTATTACCTCCATTTTCACCTGAGGTCTTTGAATATCACTGAAGTGATGACGATGAAATGATATATTCACTAAGATTAAAGAAAGTATGAAATCTGTTGTCTCCCTTTGCTTTTTAAACCTCTTTCAAAAAAACAAGAAAACATGGTAGACTTCTATATATCACACAGTAAACATTGGAGCTTTTTAGAACAGCAGGTCCACTCTCTTAGATATATGGGCTTTCCTTGCATTTTCTCTGGTCAGAGTTCTTTGGGTTTTTTGTTTGGTTTTTGCTGTTGCTTTTAATTTTTATTGGAGTACAGTTGATTTACAGTGTTGTGTTAATTTCTGCTGTATAGCAAAGTGAATCAGTTATACATATACATACATCCACTCTTTTTTAGGTTCTTTCCTGCGTAGGTCATTACTCAGTATTGAGTAGAGTTCCCTGTGCTATACCATAGAGCCTTATTAGTTACTCATTCTGTGTATAGTAGGTCAGAGTTCTTTGCTATTATCTCTTTGTTGTAGGCTTTTGATCTTTGAAGTGCCATGATAGCAGGGACTCTCCAAGTCTTTGACCTTGTAGACCAACTCCTTGGGTGGATAAGCAGTGCATTCAGTGACTCTAAATAATCACAAAATCCCATCTCAGCTGAGATAGACAATTCTAAAACGTCTTCTCTTCACCACCAGCACTCCGGCCCACCCTGAATAAATAGTAACAGTAGTGAACACTGCTGTGTTTGGAGTGTCACAGAAATCTAGTTTGTATTCTCCCCACCACAGCTTGGGATAAAATGAGGCACATGAATCTACATGGAAACAGTGAAACTACTATTCACTTGACTCAGTTGATTTGGGATTATGGGTGAAAGTAGCAGGCGCAGTGGTCAGTCCCTCCCTAGCAGCCCATAGCGAGAGAAGAGAAAGGCCTATCAGCGCGGGGGTGTGGAGGGGGTGTCCGTATCCATTTTCGTGTAGGGAGAATGAAATAGTCTGTTTGTGGACCTTCAACAACAGGGTTATGTTACAGAGTCATAGTCTTATTTCAACTGTTCAAGATAATTTAATTTACAGAGCTAGAAACTATGTCAAAAGGAATAAAAGACTTTCCCAAAGGCATAGAGTTATTTATAATGGAGTGTAGTTGTATGAAGATTACATCAAAAATCATTACAATTATAAGTAGAATTGGATAGGAGGTAGGGAATCAAAGTTTAGATACCTTGTGGGATACCTCATGGGTGATTCTCCTTCCCGTCAGTGGGTATATAAATAACAGATAATTGCATATGTACTGTATTTATTCTTACATTTATATTTCTTTTGGAAGTTATCTTTGGTACTGCCTTTAATCCTAATCTTACCAAAAATGACATGTCTGGTTGTTCTGTACAGGAACACACTACAGTATCTTACAAGTAATGTCCTCTAATGATTGATGGATGAATGCATTAGACTTTAAGAAGTCTTGTGTTTTCATCTTGTTCTTGAGATCTGATACTATACTCAGTATAGAGATGCTGAGTACAGAACTGGTGGACATTATTACAGGAAAATGAACTTTGCAATAGACTCAAGAGCCTAGAGTCATAGCCATGGCAGAATTCCCTCTCCTTTGTGAGGCTTCTCTCTGCATTGTTTCCATTCCACCTCACGCATATATTTCTGCAGTTCCACCCACTGCAGTGACTTAGCATTGGGACTGCTGGGAGAAGAGAAAGAGGGCAGTACATTAAGGCTCAGTTAATATAATTTACATAATAAAATTGTCAAAGAGATCTCGGCCAAGTTTACATAATTGGTCCAAGCTCACTTTGCTTGTAATGAAGAAAGTGAAAGGACTGGATGGATACTTTGAAGAGCCCCTTTTCAGCTCTCTGTTTTTCTTACAGGATGCCTTGCCACTGAGTCAGCATGGGCCCTTTCTCCTACCTACCACCCCTCTTAAGTTTTATTTTATTCATTCTTTTATTTATACTTTTAGGTATTTAGGTATTTTTGGAATGGCTATAGCTCTGCTTCTTAGCTATAAAATGCATATTATTCCATTTGATAGCATTTTCTTATGTGTGAATATATGTGTAAACCTATAAGGAAATAAGCCACGTAGTTCCATAGTGCATGGAATGTATCAGATATACATGTCTGTGCTACCATTAGATGCATGTAGTCATTGATGGGATATAATAGCAAATGGTGACACTTGATTGTCATTAGTGAATAAGAGTAGAAATGCTGGGATTGACGGGCTTGCCAGGCATCTATTTATAATGTCCCATTCCAGAAGCAGGAAACAACAGTGGCTTTCATTCAGTACAATTCATACCAAATGATTGTATCTCTAACTTCTGAAATCACGAGTCAAATTTCCTAGCCAAATCCTCCTCCTTCTGGAGGGTAATCTTAATTAGAATAGACCTCCTGTTCTGTTGTTGATAGCCACCAGAGATGGTGGCTCAGCTGGTAGAGAATCCACCTTCAGTGCAGGAGACCCAGGTTCTACCCCTGGATTGGGAAGATCCCTTGGAGAATGTTCCAGCAACCCACTCCAGTATTCTTGCCTAGAGAACTCCATGGACAGAGGAGCCTGGTGGGCTACAGTCATTGGGGTCACAAAGAGTCTGACACGATGGAGCGACTAACATTTTCACTTTTCTGTTGTTGATACTCACACTGGACCATTTAGAAACTCCAATTATTGATAGAAAATTAAGAGACTTTGTCCCTAGAATCACCTAGTTATGGTACCAGGCAGTATGCTCAGTTGTCAAGAGCTCTGAAGTCAGACTGTCTGGGTTTAAATTCTGGCCTTGTTTTATATTAACTGTATTTCCTTGGGTAAGTTATTTAACCCTTTGATGACCAGGTTACTTATCTGTAAGATGGGGAACATATACTTAACTTATATCGAGTTGTTCTAATATATAAATGAAATAATCTTTAGAAAGCAGTACAGTGACTGGAATAATACAAGAGTTCAAAAAATGTTGGGTACTGATTTTTTTTTTTTAATTAATAGTATTTTTTTGCGGGGGCGGGGGGTGAGGGGAGCACACTGCACAGCTTGTAGGGTTTTAGTTCCCTGACCAGGGATTGAACCCAGGACTTCAGCTATGAGAGTGCAGAGTCCCAACCACAGGACAGCCAGGGAATTCCCCACGTCTCCTACTCTTATTTCAGATATATATGTGTACATTGAATGTATATCAACAAATGTATTCCATTTAGACATGAAAGACAAGCTCTTCTCTATACCAAATCCTGCAAATTTCTTTGATTCAGTGAATAAAAGTGATGTTCACATTTCTTGGCAGCAGGTCCTTCGCTGAAGAAGAGAATAGGGTAACCAGAAAACAAAAAATCATTAAAGCATATCAAACAGCAGTCCTGACTTTTGAATGACCTAAATTCACTAAAGTTGAAGTTTTAACTCAACCCTTCGAGTCATTTTTATTCCTTGAGTTAATACAAAATAAAATATTCCCAAAGACATGTCTTGTGTGTAATGTCACATCCCATGCGGCCTTTGCACAGAATGAAAAGTTCAGTCATATTTACTAGAGGAAGAGGTGGCATTACGTGTGATACCATGCTGTAATGCAAATGGTTCTCCACAGTGTGCACGGAAGGAGATGCTTGTTCCCTATTCTGATATGCTACTGAACTCACTAAACGCTGACACGTTTCTGTTTGTTAGACTGGGCTGCCCCTCCGTGTAAAGCAGTGGTGTCCACACATAGAGTTTCAGGAAGAGGGGACTGGTGTTTAGCTTTGTGTCTCTAAAGATGATAAGTTTGAAGACAGTTATTGTATTTCCCAGGAAGCGAGGCTGTGATGGGATGTATGTTCTCAGTTTCCCAGGCTCTCTGCAGACGTGCTCCAGGACATTGCCACAGAGGTTCCTTGATGCTCTGCTGAGCTTCAGCCTAGGTTAGATATTGGTTATGTTGGTTTCATAATCTTGTGTGCTCCAGTCCTTAAGACCCTTCTTGACCCTTTTGTTATTGTTTAGTCACTGAGTCCTGTCCAACTCTTTGTGCACCGTGGAGCACGCCAGGCTCCTCTGTCCTCCACTATCTCCCAGAGTTTGTTTAGATTCATGTCCGCTGAATCAGTGATGCTATCCAACCATTTCATCCTCTGCCACCTCCTTTTCCTTTAGTCTTCAGTCTTTCCCAGCATCAGGGTCTTTTCCAATGAGTCAGCTCTTCACATCAGGTGGCCAAAGTATTGGAGCTTCAGCTTCAGCATCAGTCCTTCCAATGAATATTCAGGGTTGATTTCCTTTAGGATTGACTGGTTTGATCTCTTTACTGTCCAGGGGACTCTCCAGAGTCTTCTCCAGCACCACAAGATGTAGGTAAAATGTTTTATTTTTTAAAAAATCAGAGCAGACAAGGTACAATGAATATGGCTGAAGTTTTATGCTTTAAGAACTTACTGCAGTATTATATAATGTACTCCTCTATAAGTAGGAATTGGCCAAGCTTGATTTACCTATCTTTCGTTGCTGAGAGTAATCCTGAATAATATTAACATGTGATTATCCTTTCTCCCCCCAGGAAAAAAAGAGGTAATATTCAGGGATTGTACCTTAACAATACTGTTAACCCTTAGCGTACCATCCATGTGGGAGTCCTAATATGTGTGCACAAATGTTTTCAATAAAATGGTTTAGGTTGAGCAGATACAGTACTGTGATTTCTTTTTGGCCTTTGTTGAAGGATATTAGAGTTTAAAGAGTTATTAAGAAACTTTTTTAACCTTTTGTTTCATAATTTATTGAAAATCAGAAAGGTTAAGTATCTTCCTCAAGATGTTTGTTCCCATCTTTTTTAAACAAATGAAATATACTTGAATGCTTTAAGTACATTTTCTTTATCATCATTACTTTTAGGGTATATAATCTGTTGCCAGCCACAGAGAGCTCAAACAGCCTATAGAAGTCTTCTGATAAAATGTGACAGATTGAACATATGTGCTTGACCCTATTCCCTACCAAAACCTCCACAAATATGACAATAAAGGGTAAAAAAGACAAAAACCTACAAAATAAACAGAACGAGAGAGGAGGCAACAGCGACCAAATTTTGAAAGCTAGAAAACAGATGAACAGAATATAAGGAGCTTCTTAGCAGAAAGAGAAAGCTACAACTTAAACTGGCAGGAGAAGAAATCCAAAAGCAAGACTGTGTGCCAGAGGACACTAGAAAGGCTCATAAATGAAAAGCAGCAGGTACTCTAAAGAAGAGATGTGGACAGAACCAAGACAGGTGGGTTGACTAGAGGTTTTCCTAAGAAGCAGTGAAATGCCCAGATTGTTTCTCTCAG
Organism: Bison bison bison; assembly: GCF_000754665.1. NCBI lineage: Eukaryota > Metazoa > Chordata > Mammalia > Artiodactyla > Bovidae > Bison > Bison bison. The sequence continues at coordinate 4,286,423 of NW_011494901.1, forward strand.
TGCCTAGCGAAAGATTGATGGTTTTCTTTCTGGAGAGTTGAGGCAGAAAGACTCTGGACTTGAGGGTGCAAGGCTTATTTTGCTTCTCAGAGAGGAGACTGGGAGAGTCCTCTCTGAGAGAACTGACCAATGCAAGAGAAAAGACCTATGCATTCCTTGGTGTGGGAGGCCCTCAAGAAAATAATGCTGCCAGGCTACCCTCCCAAAAACATGAGATTGGAAGGTAAGAACCTGTTTTCCTCATTCCTACATTTCTGCTGTGCCAAGTTAAAATTTAGTGCTCAGAGTGACACTTCTTTTTTAAAGTAGGCTCTAAATGCAAAGCTGGCTACATCTGATGCTTAGCAACAACCAGCGGTCTGTTTCAGACGCTATAGGAAAAACCACCTGTGTTGGGTTCCTTACACGCTCTTAGTCAAGATATTTATCTTCATATTTCCGAGTTCCTACTCTGCAGAAAGGAAAAAGTGTATAAAGTACTTACGATAATGCTTAGAACATGCTAAGTGTTCAGTACTTTTTAATGAATAACACTGTTGTTCATTATCATCTTCTCATCATCCATCTCAGTAATAGTTAAAGATTTTGCACAAACTGATCCAGGAAAAGGAAGTGTCTCTTTAGTGTGACTCATTTAAAAATAAAAACAAAAACTGAGTATTCAAAAAACCAAGTGCTTTAGTATGTTGTAGCCTTTTATAAGCATTCATTCCTAGAAATAAAGTTAGTATAGTAAATATATAGCATAGATATTGCTAACAAATCAGACTTTTCCTAAGGTTGTATGGGATTATGGGAAAGTCCTGCTGCTGCTGCTGCTGCTGCTAAGGCACTTCAGTCATGTCCGACTCTGTGCGACCCCAGAGTCGGAAGCCCACCAGGTTCCGCCCTCCCTGGGATTCTCCAGGCAAGAGCACTGGAGTGGGTTGCCATTTCCTTCTCCAATGCATGAAAAGTGAAAGGTGAAAGTGAAGTCACTCAGTCGTGTCCGACTCTATGCGACCCCATGGACTGCAGCCCACTAGGCTCCTCTGTCCATGGGATTTTCCAGGCAAGAGTACTGGAGTGGGGTGCCATTGCCTTCTCTGGGGAAAGTCCTAGAAATGATCAAATTTTGTGGTTACTTTAACAGCAGCTTGCCCCATCTTTCTAATTTTTGAGTTTAACACAGGATTCTGAAACACAGTTAATAGTAGCTAGTTGTATGCACAATTTCTTTTTTTTTTTCCACTGTGAGAGAAACTATTGTGTATTTGCTTTTTCCAGATATTCCACTAACTCAGTGACTCTTGACTGCCATGTGTCTGTTGTCAGCTGCCTTGTCCAGGTGGTCAGAAAGGACTGGTGTTGCCGTTGGGTTGGGGCCAGAATGGGAGCTTTCAGTCTTACCCTGTCAGGTGACCAATAGAGGGCCCGCGGCTGCTTGGGGGCGAGGTTGTGGGCAGAGGTTTCAGGTTAGGCAGTTGCTCAGTGGCAAATGCATGGCCTTGTTGCCCTTTTCTACTTCCTAGATTTAGATGGGTATCATGGCCTATGTAAATACTGTTTCCTTCCTCTGGGATTCTGCCCCACGCACAGATCTTGCACCTCTGCGTGTTTCAGTGTATCTTCAGTAGGTGTCCGTGCTGCTCAGTTGTTGACGCCAGCCACAGGCTGCTGGGCACTGAATGGACAGAGAACTCTAAGCAGAAACTCTGTTGTGCTGTAACCCTGCATTGCCAAGCTCATGAAAACCCGTCCAAGGTCCGGAGAGCGCTAATTAGGTAACTAACTCCTCATTAGGTCACCCCAGACTCCCTTCTTTCTGCCGGGACATTTTTCTGTCATAATTAACATCAGATATGCTGCTACTAGTCATTGGACTGAGCGGCATACGCTGTTCTGGTTGGCTTTGAGCCCTTGGGATTGGAAAAGCCTCTCTCTTCTCCCTGCGGTTCGCCTTTCAGCTCCTCCTCTGAGACAGTGTCTAGACAAGCGAGGGGTCAGGGACCCTTCCCTCTCTCACTGAGGCAGCCCTTCCCGCTCTGTTCCATCCCTGTTGGCTAGCGGCGGTCGGCTATTTGCCTCACATGTGCCCAGTGCCGTGCAGGTTGCGTCCTGTAGGTTGCGTCCTGTGTGGAGGGAACCAGTCCTGAGAGCTCCCGTTTAACTCAGGGGCGCTCGGCATGGCCCTGCTCTCGGTCACCCTGTCCAGGCTGTCTGAAAACGCTGTTGCGGCCATTGCGCTAAGCAGTTCACAGGCCGTGTCTCTTCAGTCCTCATTTCAGGCCCATGTTGTTTCACCTGAAGTGGGTACAACTTTTATTCATGTTTTACAAATTAGAATCCTGAAGTTTTAGAGTTTGTTTCCTGGGTTATAACACAGGAATGGGGTGTGTCTGCTGCCTAATCTTGTCTCTCTACTACTTCTCTACTACCAAAGGCCATTCTACATCAGAAAGGCCACATTTAAGGCATGAGTAAGAAGCACTAGACAGAATGCCATCAAGTGCTGTATCAGGCACCTGTTGTTCAGTGGCTAAGTCATGTCGGACTCTTTGCACCCCTATAGACTGCAGCACGCCAGGCTTCCCTGTCCTTCAGTCTTCCCTGTCCTTCACTGTCTCTCAGAGCTTGCTCAATTTCATGTCCATTTAGTTGGTGATGCCATCCAACCATCTCATCCTCTGTTGTCCCCTTCTCCTGCCTTCAGTCTTCCCCAGCATTGAGATCTTTTCCATTGAGTCAGTTTTTCACACCAGGTGGCCAAAGTGTTGGAGCTTCAGCTTTAGCATCAGTCCTTCCAGTGAATATTCAGGACTGATTTCCTTTAGGATTGACTGGTTTGATGTCCTTGCAGTCCACAGGACTCTCAAGAGTTTTCTCCAGCACCACAATTAGAAAGCACCAATTCTTCGGCGCTCAGCCTTTTTTCTGGTCCAACTCTCACATCCATACATGACTGCTGGAAAAACTGTAACTTTAACTGTGTAGACCTTTGTCGCCAAAGTAATGCCTCTGCTTTTTAATATGCTGTCTAGGTTTGTCATAGCTTTTCTTCCAAGGAGCAAGCATCTTTTAATAACATGACTGCAGTCAACTATCCACAATGATTTTGGAGCCCAAGAAAATAAAATCTGTCACTACTCCGACATTTTCCCATCTGTTTGCCATGACGTGATGGGACTGGAGGCTGTGAACTTAGTTTTTTGAATGTTGAATTTTAAGCCAGCTTTTTCACTCTTCTCTTTGAGCCTCATCAAGAAGCTCTTTAGTTCTTCTTCACTTTATACCATTAGAGTGGTATCATCTGCATATCCGAGGTTGTTATTTCTTCCAGCAGTCTTGATTCCAGCTTGTGATTGATCCAGCCTAGAGTTTTGTAAGATGTATTCTGCATATAAGTTAAATAAGCAGAATGACAACATATCACCTTGTTGTGCTTCTTTCCCAGTTGCATGAAACAACCAGTCAGTTGTTCCATGCAAGGTTCTAACTGTTACTTCTTTACCCACATACCAGTTTCTCCGGAGACAGGTTAGGTGGTCTGGTATTCTCATCTCTTGAAGAATTTTCCACAGTTTGTTGTGATCCACATAGTCAAAGGCTCTAGCGTAGTCAGTGAAGCAGAAGTAGATATTTTTTCTGGAATTCCCTTAATATTTCTATGATCCAGCGAATGTTGGGATTTTGATCTCTGGTTCTGCTGCCTTTTCTAAATCCAGCTTTTGTACATCTGGAAGTTCTTGGTTTACATACTGCTTGAAGCCTAGCCTGAAGGATTTTGAGCATAACCTGCTATATCAAGTAGATTATGACAGAAATAATTCTTGCTGTGTGCATATTTCTACTCTGCTTGGTTCCAAAAAGGATTAAAAGTTGTCAACATACTTAATCCAATTATCCTTTGATTTCCATAGTAAACCAGTGATAAAGGCATTATCCCCTCTATTTTGCAAATGACAAAACTGACTCTTAGTGAGTCAGAGTCAGGGCTGGGCTCCAGTCAAATACAGAGAGCAGTCACCTACCTTGTCAGGGATTTTCCTGGTGGCATTGCTGATTAGTTTCCACAGTAAAGTGGTATCTGAGCCACTCTCACGTCCCAGATAACAGAAATTTTATTGTTTCTGTCCCTACCCTTTTGCTCCCAGAATACCAGACATACTACTGTGGTTTGGCTGAGTTCTCTATCAGACAGGCCCTTGAATACAGAGTTAAAAGGCATATGCAGCCTAAAGTACTCAGCACAGAGCACACCCCTAGTTAATAAAGGTGTAAAAGCATGCCCTAGAGTGATGTTCACCAACTTTCTTCCCCTGGAAAGTGGAAAGAGGAGGGTATAACTTTATATCTGTAATGTTTTATTTTTAAAATATATCCAAAGAAAACAAAAAAGACTATTGGGAAGAGGAGAGAAACATTGAATTTACTTTTCTATTGAGAGGTGATTTTCAGAAAATTGAGTACCATGTGTTATGAAGTAGTCATTGTTATATAAATGAGGGATTGCAGTATGATGCTTATAAATTGCCTTCTGATGCTTGTTTTAGATGCTTACAAGATGCTTGGTTTTGGTAATCCCAGTCTAGCCTCTCTAAAGGCAAGAAGCCTCTTTGCTTATCTTTGTCACTCAGTGCTCAGCCAAGCATCCCCGTTCTTTGTAGGCTGGTGAATGATCATATGCAGAAGAGAGCATTTTTGCCCTCACCACATGCCCTATTCTGTTGGAATAAGTGGTTCTATATAGGTGCAGTAGCGAAACTATTCTCCCTAGTTTAACACTCAATTTTTCCTTACTTATTTTCCTTAAAAAAAATTTTTTTTAAACTAGCTCCCTTGCTTTTTGCCACAAGCTGGAATCAAGACTGCTGGGAGAAATAACAACCTCAGATATGCAGATGATACCACTCTAATGGTATAAAGTGAAGAAGAACTAAAGAGCTTCTTGATGAGGCTCAAAGAGAAGAGTGAAAAAGCTGGCTTAAAAGTTAGTGAAAGAAAAACTGCGCCTGTTCACTGAAGGCTGCACACACTGTAGCAGCCATGTCCCCGTGCATCGCCTACAGCTGCTGCAGGTGAATTTGCATTTGATGTGTGCTCGTAAAGGACAGGCTCCCGCCCCTTCCAGCTCACTGTAATTGTTCAGCAGATGAGCTAATGACGTTTAGGAAGCTAGGAAGCAAAGATATTTTCTTAGGTTGTTTCCCTCTTCTGTCCCACAAAGCACAACAGCCACGATCTGGCACGTGATCAATGGACCCAGCCCTTTTTAGGATGCGGGAGATGCATCCCCGAGTCTGTGGCTCACAGTGACAAACAGTGGAGACTTCTGCAATGATATTTTGCCTCCCTGATGTTCAACTTCTCCAGTTAAGCCTGTCTGGAATCTATTTAACTGTTATCCATCAGAGTTTTTTTTTTTTTTTTTTTAAATAAGAGGGGGAGTGAGTGGAACCAGAGGAAAGACTGTCTTTGCCAAGATGCACTCTCCTCTCATGACTCATCCTTAGAGAAGCAGAGGGACTTTGAAAAGCTGTCTGCAGTTGCATTGAGACAGCTCTCTCCTGGCACTTTGAGTCGTTTTAAAAAATTT
>NW_011494901.1:4292307-4304574 GCF_000754665.1 Bison bison bison
GGCAGCCCACCAGGCTCCCCCATCCCTGGGATTCTCCAGGCAAGAACACTGGAGTGGCTTGCCATTTCCTTCTCCAATGCATGAAAGTGAAAAGCGAAAGTGAAGTCGGTCAGTCGTGTCTGACTCTTAGCGACCCCATGGACTGCAGCCTACCAGGCTCCTCCATCCATGGGATTTCCAGGCAAGAGTATTGGAGTGGAGTGCCATTGCCTTCTCCATGGCAGTGCTAGTTTGAGCTAAATAGAGTAGATGCTTTTTAAATGCAGTCATTCTGATTTTTATTGTTTGGCAGCACAAGAAAGAAGGGACACTTTTATTCTCTTCCCTTCATATATAAATAAAGGTGTTTTAATAATTGGTAGATTAAGGCTTCCAGAAAACAGTTGGACTAACAAATCTAAACTTCTATTTTCAAATTTCCTTTTTTTTTTGCTGCAAAAAGTGATTGTGTTCTTTTAGGTTTCTAGAAACTGGCAAATAATTTCTTAATATCCTTGTAACCACTCCCAAATCACTCCCCCTTTTTTGAAGAGAAAAACTATCTGTTCAAAGAATTGCCACTTAACATGGGTTTGAGACCAAAAATAAGTTATGGCGGTGAACTATTTGTATGTTTATGATGCTTAGCAATAATTTAAGGAGTAAAAGGAAGTAACAACATACAGAAACAATTTGTGATTTATAGAAAAGTTACTTTGAATGGCTGACTCTTAGATATAAATTGAATACAATGAAGTATTCGTTTGATTAAAAAAAATCCTTGAGTAAAAAAATCTCAATGCTGAAATTTTTATTATCCTACAAAACTTGATCTCCGGTTAAAATCTACTTTTAAGGACCTTGGCTTTAATTTAGTGATTGTATCCTTTCATCTTGAAATTTTAGATGCCAGTCTGCAAGGTCTGCAGTCCTCATAATAGTCTGTGTACACTGCCAGAGCTGAGCGAAGTGATACTCACCTGGCAGGGGAACGAGGTTAGCGGAGTAGAGTCGAGTCAGGTGTGGGCTGAGTGGAAGCTTATATCTTTGAGTCTCTGTTCACTTATTTGTATCACGGCCACTTCTCCAGTTAATAGAGATGTGTAAATACAATATGATGTTTTAACAAGTGGATTAGGCATATTCTTCAGTCATTATAACATGAGAGCTGGAAGGAGTTTCAGGGGTCTGGCCTGGTTGAGTTCCAGTGTATTTTGCTTGGCCCATACAGTTTTCAAAAACAGTACAGCTAGGAGGCTGCTTTGCTTGATAATAATACAAGCAGTTTTATACATATTGTCTTACACGATTCTTCATGGACTTATATTGATAGTAACTGACTAGCCCCTGCAGACATCTGAGTTCATGCATAATCCAGATAATCCTGTCTCTTCATCTTACAATTATAAGAACTGAAACCCCAAGGATCGAGTGACTTTACAAAGTTAGACAGCTGGTTCGGGGCAGTTCCAGAACTGTTTCACAGCCTGAATATTTTATTTTTTTAGTAGGTTAGAGACCCTTGTCACACTGCAGAGATGTTTCTGAAAGATGTCCTACAAATGAAAGAATTGAAAGGCAGTGGTAGAATAGTAAGTAAACAGCCTAGTTTATAGAACTGGAGTTATCTGGCTTATCTTGGGAAAATCATTTCATCCCATTGGACACCAAGATTCCTCATCTATAAAGTAGAGCAATTAGACTAGATTCACATTACACAGTACAGGACTTGATAAGTAGTGACTTCTCAATAAATAATTCAGTGAACAGGGGGTATTGAAGGTGTCTAGATTCTCTAATTCTATATGAACTTTCCTTCCTTCCCCATCCCCAATTTACTTGGCCTAGATGGCTTTCAGAGTCTCTTCCAATCTTGAGAAGAGTCTTAAGTTTTTTATTTAGAACGTGTGTGTGTGTGTGTGTGTGTGTGTGTGTGTGTGTGTGTGTTGGGAAGTTCTTTGAGCCTGTGTACTCGTGTTTTGGTGTGTGTGTTTATGTGTGTTCGGAAGGTCTTTGAGTCTGTGTACTCCTGTTTTGGGCTTCCCCGTTGGCTCAGTGGTAAAGAATCCGCCTGCCATGCAGGAGACATGGGTTCCATCTCTGGGTCAGGAAGATCCCCTAGAGAAAGAAATAGCAATCCACTCTAGAATTCTTGCCCGGGAAATCCCATGGACAGAGGAGCCTGGCGGGCTACAGTCCACAGGGTCGTAGAGTCGAACACGATTTAGCAATTAATCACACACACTCTCTCTCTTTTTCTCTTTCTCTCCCTCTCTCTCTCTCCTGTTTTTGGTTTCAATCTCCCATCAGCTTGTCTGTTCCCTGAACTTATTGCAAGGAGACAGCAGGGGGCAGAAGTGAGGAGTAGATGGCTTTCCAGAATGACCACATTTTATTCCACTTCTCTGCCATCTCTGAACTCCTCCTGCCTTAAATAAAAAGACAGTATTTCCTCCTGGCTTCATCTGTTTATAGGCAGGATAATACTTCAAAACCAGAGGTGGATTATTGTTTCAAATGTAAATATTACTTATGAGTTTCAGCATACATTATTGGTATCCTAGAGGCCTAGTCACTATTGCTAAATCATCCAATACCTACTGTTGTCGAACACACAAAAAGAGAAAACTTGTCCTCTGCCTTTGCTTAAAGGTTTAATATTGAAGTCTGTAGAGCTACAGAAATAGAATCTAGCTATGAACTTGAGTTGTATAGCTGGAAGGAAATCCAGCCTTACCTTTTCCTATAAACAGAATCTTTTGAGATTCAACTTTTCCATGTGTTAGAGAATCAAAATGTTTAAAGTACTGAGATGCTTTTCTTCTTTATTAAAATATATATATATATATGATTCTTAAGATACCCTGATTAGTGCTGAGCTTCTCTTCCATCAGAAATATCCCAGAAGAGATCCATAATCCCACACACAAAAAGATGTGTAAATCTGCTCAACATCAGCTTAACTCTTCTCTGCTTTTACGCTGGTGTGCACCGTCCCCTGGGCCAGGCCTCTCTGCCTGCTCATTTCTTTGGTGGCAGACTTAATCCTGACACCTTCACTAAGCCTAGAATACTCCAGAAATTCTAAATTCCATATTTTGTTTATTTTCCTCCTTTTGCTTCCACACCTCCCCCTCCCTCAGCACTCTTCAGATACACAGCCTACCCCTGGTTAATTAATGTATGTGATTTTCCTGTCTTTCGTGATCGTATTATTCACTATTTTGCAAAAGTTATGTCTGAAGTTCCTAGCCAGAACTTTAGAAGACATCAGGAAATGTTGACATCTTTTTAAAACTGGCTCATAGATTTCCTACTGAAAACCAAAAATACTTGCCATATCTCTGTCCAACTCAAGCCTGTTCCCACAACTCTATGTGTTTTCATAAATAGGACTGGATCCAAAATCCAATTTTTTCAGCTTCCTGCTGTTCTGAGAGAAAGGCCCTCTGCCTTTAGCTTCACCTCGCACTCCACCATCTCAGGCGTGAAGCTAATCTGTGTGTCCAGCTTACAAGTGGCTGGAGAAGCCCCACCAGACCCTTCTGGATGCAGTCTCACTGACAGGTCAGTTGTTGGCCACAAAGACAGACACTGAATGGTTTTAGGACCTTCGCCAGGAGGGCACGTCAGCAATCACCGTGAATAATTTTTTCTTTTCCAGTTCTCCCTGCAAATAATCCTCACCTGTTAACCATATTCATTACCTTTTGGAAGCTGATAAAAACAGTAGGCTTCAGACAAAGAGCAGTTGGCTTCATCTGACTGGCTCCTGTGCTTTGTAAACCATGAGAGAAAGAGCAGCAAAGCATAGTCAGGCTATAGGTTTTCTCTTTCTGTATCTGAAAGGGCTTCTCTGGTGGCCCAGTCAGTAAAGAATCTGCCTGCAATGTGGGAGACAGGGGTTCGACCCCTGGGTTGGGAAGATCCCCTGGAGGAAAGAATGGCAGCCCTCGCCCGTATTCTTGCCTGGAGAATCCCCATGGACAGAGGAGCCTGGCAGGCTGCAGTCCGTGGGGTTGCAAAGCGTCAGACTGAGCAACTAAGCACATCAGAAAGGAAGAGCTGTCATCTTTAAGATTGTTTGAAACTAGAGGAAACTGGGTGGACCAGCAGGGATAAAATACAAATCATGTGGTACGGTGTAGCTACTTGCTAAATATTTACTTGGTGAATGAGAAATAGGTCTTTTATATTGAGTGATGTCAATCTGGCTAAACAACAGCCAGATCAGAGAGAAGACAAAATAATTTGGGGATATAGGTCCTATTTGTCCTTGCATGGATGTGGAAAATAGAGTATTTCTCCTAGAGTAGTTTCTCAACGTGAAGTGTTATTTCATTATTATCGGGTGAAATACAGGTGACCTTGTTTTTGAGCTCTGGGTCTGACAAATTTAGATTTCGACTTTGATATCTAACAAGTCCCTCTGTTATCCATCTTCACTTTAAAAAAAGTGTTATTGTGCTGCATTTATTTAGCACTCCACATTTGTAAAATTCTATGCTTGTGTTATTCTCTACCAAAAATCCACTTACTTTTTAGAGTGGCAGACAGGGATATCAGCTGTCTAATGGCTGTGTATAGGACTCAGAGGAAACTACTTGTACACTGAGTTTTAATTTTTTCAAATTCTGTTTTGGAAATTGGCAGAATGTAAATTACAAACTAACAGGGATTGCTTTTCCTCATAAAATTAATAACTCTAGGGTCAGAAATTAATAACTCTTTAGGAAGTATCTATATAAAATTTGCCTAAATTAACCAGCAAACCCCAAAGAGGCTGACTCTAAGCGAGGCATTAAGAACTTTTCGGGGTAATAAAACTGTTCTTACAATGTGACCGTGGTGGTGGTTATGCAACTGGATGCATTTGTCAAAAGTCACAAATTCACTGAAAAGTGTGAATTTTACTGTTTGTATGTTATAGCTCTATAAACCTGTTTCTTAAGAAAAAAGTGTTAAAACTTTTTTTAAAAGGCATTTTTATCTGCCTCAGAGGTAGATAATAAATTCATTGAAAATGTACAAGTCCCAACTGATTCAACATTTGGCAGGGGAATGTTTTGGAGGAGATTCTTGCTCTTGATACATCACTTCATGAATAGTCAGGACATTTTTTGAAAGTTAAAATTGCCTGAAGTTCCCTTATGAAAATAGGAATCTGGGATCTCAAGCAAGAAAGTAGTTTTAATCTAGAATATGGACATCTCTGTTATCAATTCCTATATTAGACTCCTCTATTAACCTTGCAAACATTTGACAAAGATATAATAGTCATTAGAAAACTATTGCATCAAAACTTGGTTTTATTTGTGGTAGTTGAGGCCAACTAATAATTGATGAAAGCAGGATTTCCATCAGGATGCAAAAGAAAGTAATTATCCTAGTAGAATTAGAAAGTGGATGGCCATGATTGAATCAGATTCTGGTTTGAATAGTCACAGGACACTCTCTTGCGCATTGGTTCTAGTTCAGGGAAGCTCTCAAAACCTTTCAATAGTTACACACTTTGCGTCATTGATGAGATTTCCAGTCTACACTGAAAGCCCTGGAACCAGCTGTGTTTTCTTCCTGGCGTTCTTCCTGTCCTCCTTTTACGCCAGCCCCCACCCCCACCCCACCCCCGCCACCACCAAATCTCCATGTCTACCCAGCTCAGGGGCTGAAGTGTCCATCTGTAAAGCCTGTTGCCACAGGATACAGAATTCACTCGGGAGGAGGGAAAGCTGCATATGTATGTTTAAGGATGGTGGCTCTCATAATCAGATAAATGTTGTGGAAAGCTTGCTCATTCATATGGAAGAGCCAGCGCTGCAGCTGAATGGTGGGGCAGCGGAGCTCCAGGCTCTGGCATCTGTGCATTAGTCCTGCTAAGCCAGGAGCGCTTTTATCTGTGATACTGAAGGAGCTGAGGTGCATCACCACTTAGGCCTACAACAGTAACCTTCAGTTGAACTCATAGAAGGCAATCTATGGCATTTTTTTTAATAATGAAATTGGTTACACATAGGAAATCCAGTGTGACTTGTACAAAAAGTGAAGTCCCTCCTATGTAAATCATAATAAGTGTCTGGTGTGTTTCTCTTCACTCTCAACTTCACTTACAGAACTGCTCTCCCCTTCTAAGGTATCTCAAAGGGTAGCAAAGACTTTTGCCCCATGTCATGCATGCAGTGTGACTCTGCTGTCCTTCCTTCCTGGTGACATCAGTCTTGAATGCGATGTAGTGATGGCAGATGCCCTGAAAAGTCCAGAATGTTGCTTGATTTTTGAGGACAGGAAGCTTCTCACTACCTGCTGTTTGACTGGCCTGGGCACGTTCTGGCTTCACCTGGAAATCCCGCTTAGCACTGTGGACAGATGTCTCTTCAGCCATAGGATACCAGCTTTGGGAATTAATAGAGCCAGAGCTTGGGAGCACGCTTCATCCTCTCCTTCTCCTTCTTTGTGTCCCTTCTTGCTTCCAAGAAAATATTCACATCCATAGAATTGTCGAGTCTGCTTCTGTTTTATAACTGGGAAGCTCAGAAGGTCTCTTGTGTTTGTGAGCACAAGCCTTGTTGGGGTTATTTGGGTTGCATCTGTTTATCTTTTCCACACTCACACGGTTTGCCTAGCTTGGCAGCCTGCTGGCGTGGACAATAATAAAGCTTCTGTCGAGGTGAGCAAACAGCTGATGGCATGGGGCACAGAGGGGACTCCTACAGTGGCTGCCTGTAATCTGCCAGGCTGGTGGTCCCACCAGGCAAGAACAAAAGCCAGTCTGTTTGCAGGCAGTTTGGAAAATCAATGTGTTAGTTGTGTTCTTGTCTCTTTGCCTTTCCCTTGGCTGAAAGGGAGCATGCTGGCCCGGCAGTTCACAGAGTCGTTCCAGGCGAGTACCCATTCCAGAGACTTACCTGGCTATCGTATTACCACTGGCAGGTCTGAAAAGAGCCTGAGTGTTTCTGTCTGAACTGCTTAAAGAGTCACTGACAGAGAATTCTTAAACTCACCATCCAAAGTTGGACCCATCTCAGTGCTCTGAGTGGTTTGTATTCTAGATGGTTAGATAAGTTGTGTGCTTTTTTTTTTTTTTTTAATGCTGATGAGGACTTAAAAGGAGTTTACTTGTTGCCTGGCTAGGAAATGTAGGAATGGCACTTTGAGCAGCGTATGTCATAATATGTGTGTGCCTAATGTAATATATGTTTGCTTCTTACTCCTAAATTGATTTCATGTTGTCACTTAGTTGAAAATGCCCTGGTCACGGCTGTCTGGATTATTAGGACTCACAGAGCAGAGATCACACCAAGTAGCTGGGCTCCAGGATGGGAAAGGGAGTTGGCTTAGTGAAGACCCATGTGAGCCTGTTGACACACCTTCCAAAAGGAGATGATCATATTAGCTATGTGAGGTCTTGAGTAACTTTGCCTTTAGGCTTCTAAGAAGTAAAGTGTGACAAAAGATTTGAGAAGAAAAGACTTCTCTGTTTCTCCACGTGTTAAAAGTTAGCCTTAGAAGGTTAGCGAAAGGCTGTACACAAATTTTCATCTCAGCTTTAAAGGTCTGTACTAGATCCTGTCGATCTTTGGTACTCTTTCAAAGCCTGAAAATGGTCTGCTGATCGTGAATAAAAGAAAAGGGTGTTTGGTTGGGTATGGTCATGGTGCTCTTATTTTAAAGTCCATCAGAAAGAAAAGAAATAACTTTAGTGGTCAATGGAGACAACCTAAAGCAGAAGATTAGATTTAAATGAGATTTAAACAGTCTTGGGTGAAGGAGGTAATTGACAATTTTTTGTTTTTGAAGGAAAAATAGACTGAACCTAGCAACCACTATTATCAAAAACGTCTATAACATCTAGCAGCACCCTTTCCATCTTTAGCATTCATCATGTCCCCGCCCCTTGTTTTATTGTTAAACTGGTTTATATGGGGTTGGCCAAAAAGTTCATTTGGATTAATGTGAAAGATGGTACAGAAAAACCTGAACAAACTTTCTTTTGCCAACCCAATATGTTATTTTTGTTGCTGTTGTTCAGTTGCTCAGTCCGACTCTTTGTGACCCCATGAACCGCAGCACACCAGGCCTCCCTGTCCATCACCAACTCCCAGAGTCCACCCAAACCCATGTCCATTGAGTCGATGATGCCATCCAACCATCTCATCCTCTGTCATCCCCTTCTCCTCCTGCCCTCAATCTTTCCCAGCATCAGGGCCTTTTCTAATGAATCAGCTCTTTGCATACTTCAAAGTATTGGAGCTTCAGCATCAGTCCTTCCATTGAATATTCAGGGTTGAGTCCTTTAGGATTGACTGGTTGGATCTCCTTACAGTCCAAGGGACTTTCAAATCTCTTCTCCAACACCACAGTTCAAAAGCATCCATTCTTCAGGTCGTAACCATGGTCCAGTTCATATCTATACATAACTACTGGAAAAACCATAGCTTTGACTAGACAGCCCTTTGTTGGCAAAGTAATGTCCCTGCTTTTTAATATGCTCTCCAGTTTTGTCATAGCTTTTCTTCCAAGGAGCAAGCATCTGTGGTGATTCTGGAGCCCAAGAAAATAAAGTCTGTCACTGTTTCCATTGTTTCCACATCTGTTTGTCATGGAGTGATGGGACCGGATCCCATGATCTTAGTTTTTTCTGAATGTTGAGTTTTAAGCCAGCTTTTTCACTCTTTTCTTTCACCATCAAGAGGCTCTTTAGTTCTTCTTCACTTTCTGCCATAAGGGTGGTGTCATCTCTATATCTGAGGTTATTGATATTTCTCCCGACAGTCTTGATTGCAGCTTGTGCTTCATCCAGCCTGCATTTCGCATGATGTACTTTGCATATACGTTAAATAAGCAGGGTGACAGTATACAGCCTTGAGGTACTCCTTTCCCAATTTGGAACCAGTCTGTTGTTCCATGTCCAGTTCTAACTGTTGCGTTTTGACCTGCATACAGTTTTTCCAGGAGATGAGTAAGGTGGTCTGGTATTCCCATCTCTTGAAGAATTTTCCACAGTTTGTTGTGATCCACACAGTCCAAAGGCTTTGGCGTAATCAGTAAAGCAGAAGTAGATGTTTTTCTGGAACTCTCTTTTTCAATGATCCAAAGGATGTTGGCAGTTTGATCTCTGGTTCCTCTGCCTTTTCTAAATCCAGCTTCAACATCTGGAAGTTTTCAGTTCATGTACTGTTGAACCTAGCTTGGAGAATTTTGAGCATTACTTTGCTACTGTGTGAGATGAGTGCAATTGTGCGGTAGTTTGAACATTCTTTGGCATTGCCTTTCTTTGGGATTGGAATGAAAACTGACCTTATCTAGGCCTGTGGCCACTGCTGAGTTTTCCAAATTTGCTGGCATATTGAGTGCAGCACTTTCACAGCATCATCTTTTAGGATTTGAAATAGCTCAACTGGGATTCCATCACCTCTACTAGCTTTGTTCGTAGTGATGCTTCCTGAGGCATTATTTTTGTAATGAGATTATAAATGCCCAAACAGGGAATTTATAATTCTAAAATAGACCATAGAAGTTAGCATAATGATCAGTGTTGATTAAAACTCTTTTGTTATTTGTTAAAAACCTATCATGGGCCACAAATTGTGTCAAGGACCAAGGAATCAGTGTTGAGCAAGGCAGTGATCCCTGCCCCCCTGGTTGCTGTCCAGGAAGCCTTCAGGCTACCAAGGAAGCATCCCCATCTTTAGGCAATACAGCTGGTATTTCACTTGACTTTAAAAATTATAATAATAATAAAATTAGCTTTTAATTGGTTGTTACACTTAAAATCTCAGATTTTTCAGAGTTAACAAGGAAGGAAGCTCAATTAGCTCAGCTACTGATTTTAAAATGTGAGGGAAAGCGTGAAATACTAAAAGATATGTTTTCATTTCTATGCAGAGGATCTCATTAGACTGTATCTAGGGCACTTATACAATGGCTTTTCTCTGGCCAGGTCACTCTCATCTTAAACATAATTTGACATATTTCTATCTCTCTGCTTTTAAAGGGGTTAATTCTGTAAGGAAAGATCCAGTGAGAAAAACTTTTTCCAGCCAAATGAAAAGCATTCAAAAGACTAGACAGGGGTGCATGACTAAATCTAAAGAATATCTTCAAATCTTATTTTTGTCAAATCTCTCAACAGATCACTAATAAACAGCCAAAATTAAGTACTACTTCTCACTTGCTCTCTTTCTCTCAGCTTTTACTTTGGCAGAAAATCTAGTCAGCAGGAAACTATCCCAATACCAGATGGCAGGAAATAGCAGGTGGCAGATTGAATAACTGGCCTCTGAAAACCCCCAGTATTAGCCTGTAGCCCCAACTCTCAAATATGGCATAAAATTCTTTCACTATAAGTTTTTGTCTTGCCTTTTGTTTTTACAATAAGAAGACAAATTGACTTTTTTAGTTTTGTGGGGTCCAGAGATTGACCTGCTTCCACTTCCTGAAGGTTCAAAGAAAAGGTGCAGACTTGAGCTGACATGAGATGATGTTTGAGGAACCGTCCAGGTGAAAACAGATAAGCAGCTAGAGGACAGCACCGCCCTTTACGTGGCCTCCTCACGCCCGTCGCCCCTCTCCTCCTGTCACTCAGCCTCATGGCACAGGCCCTAGGAGCAAGCAAAAGCTGCTCCAGCCAATGCGTGCCAACTCGTGGCAAGACTAGCATTTGAATTCCCTTCCAAGTTCCATTCCTTTGTGGGAATACTGGTACTGTATACACCTCAGCTTGGACAGCTTAGGCCTTTAAAAACCATGTGGGGAGCAGCAGGAAGCAAGAGGAGGTAGACCGAAGCGCTGGAATGGAGCTGTATGAAAGTCAGAATGACTGTGGGTCCTGGAGGGCCTGAATGCTAAATTTTGCTCGTTTTTTTTTTTTTTTTCTTTTTTTTTTTCCCTTTCAATTCACTGAAGAGTGTCCCAATCTCCCCTAAGTGCATCAAGAAATAGCAATGTAACTCACAGCTGATTTTCCTCTAAAATTGCTGTGCTGTCATAGTTTTCATTTTTTACTTCATCTGTTTTAAACCTCTATAAAGTATGAGCTTCCATTGTTGTTGTTATTCAGTCACACAGTTGTGTCCGACTGTCTGTGACCCCGCGGACCGACCACAGCCCACCAGGCTCCTCAGTCCATGGGATTCTCCAGGCAAGAATACTCGAGTGGGTTACCATTTCCTTTTCCAATGAGCTTCCATATCTGTCTTCTAGTAGAGCATATTCCTGAAATCATTTTTCATAAATCTCATATTAAAACAAGATGTTGAATTAGGGAATATAAATAAGGAGTAAAATTTTTATAATATTTTTGTTACTGTTATTTTGCCTTCTCTTTCCCATTTCAGATGTTAATGAGTTTTGTCCTCAAGTTTTATTAGCTGTTGGCCTTCCTGACTTTAATGATCATCTGTAAATTCCTCAGAGGGGGACCTGCTGATGGAACATGGATTTTGGCATTGACATCTAAGAGTTAAAGCCAGTTTTTTCTCTTCTTGTGTTTTATTTAGATTTCGGCACAGTCCCAACTGCTGGTACTTGAGAAATTGGACTATCCACACCTGGATTAGGCAGTGTCTGAAATACGGTGCACAAGACAAAGCCTTATATACCCTTGTAAATAAGGTGAGTGGTTTGCTGGCATTTGCAGCTTATTCTCCTCAGTTTAGGCAAGATGGTGCCTGTACCATTACATGTTCCATTACAGTACAGCAGAGAATAGTACAAGAAATAGCTTTTAAATTTATTTGCCCTCAGATAACAGAATGGGAAAGACTAGAGATCTCTTCAAGAAAATTAGAGATACCAAGGGAACATTTTCATGCAAAGATGGGCTTGATAAAGGACAGAAATGGTATGGACCTAACAGAAGCAGAAGATATTAAGAAGAGGTGGCAAGAATACACAGAAGAACTGTACAAAAAAGATCTTCACGACCAAGATAATCACGGTGGTATGATCATTCACCTAGAGCCAGACATCCTGGAATGTGAAGTGAAGTGGGCCTTAGGAAGCATCACTACGAACAAAGCTAGTGGAGGTGATGGAATTCCAGTTGAGCTATTTCAAATCCTGAAAGATGACTCTGTGAAAGTGCTGCACTCAATATGCCAGCAAATCTGGAACACTCAGCAGTGGCCACAGGACTGGAAAAGGTCAGTTTTCATTCCAATCCCAAAGAAAGGCAATGCCAAAGAATGCTCAAACTACCGCACAGTTGCACTCATCTCACACGCTAGTAAAGTAATGCTCAAAATTCTCCAAGCCAGGCTTCAGCAATGCCTGAACCATGAACTTCCAGAT
>NW_011494901.1:4304674-4305319 GCF_000754665.1 Bison bison bison
GAACACTCAGCAGTGGCCACAGGACTGGAAAAGGTCAGTTTTCATTCCAATCCCAAAGAAAGGCAATGCCAAAGAATGCTCAAACTACCGCACAGTTGCACTCATCTCACACGCTAGTAAAGTAATGCTCAAAATTCTCCAAGCCAGGCTTCAGCAATGCCTGAACCATGAACTTCCAGATGTTCAAACTGGTTTTAGAAAAGGCAGAGGAACCAGAGATCAAATTGCCAACATCCGCTGGATCATAGAAAAGCAAGAGAGTTCCAGAAAAACATCTATTTCTGCTTTATTGACTATCCCAAAGTCCTTGACTGTGTGGATCACAATAAACTGTGGACAATTCTGAAAGAGATGGGAATACCAGAGCAACTGACCTGCCTCTTGAGAAACCTATATGCAGGTCAGGAAGCAACCGTTAGAATTGGACATGGAACAACAGACTGGTTCCAAATAGGAAAAGGAGTACGTCAAGGCTGTATATTGTCACCCTGCTTATTTAACCTATATGCAGAGTACATCATGAGAAACGCTGAGCTGGAAGAAGCACAAGCTGGAATCAAGATTGCCGGGAGAAATATCAATAACCTCAGATATGCAGATGACACCACACTTAAGGCAGAAAGTGAAGAGGAACTAAAAAGTCTC
>NW_011494901.1:4305419-4336132 GCF_000754665.1 Bison bison bison
ATGGCGTCTGGTCCCATCACTTCATGGGAAATAGATGGGGAAACAGTGGAAACAGTGTCAGACTTTATTTTTCTGGGCTCCAAAATCACTGCAGATGGTGACTGCAGCCATGAAATTAAAAGACGCTTACTCCTTGGAAGGAAAGTTATGACCAACCTAGATAGCATATTCAAAAGCAGAGACATTACTTTGCCAACAAAGGTCCGTCTAGTCAAGGCTATGGTTTTTCCTGTGGTCACGTATCGATGTGAGAGTTGGACTGTGAAGAAAGCTTAGCGCCGAAGAATTGATGCTTTTGAACTGTGGTGTTGGAGAAGACTCTTGAGAGTCCCTTGGACTGCAAGGAGATCCAGCCAGTCCATTCTAAAGGAGATCAGTCCTGGGTGTTCTTTGGAAGGAATGATGCTAAAGCTGAAACTCCAGTACTTTGGCCACCTCATGCAAAGAGTTGACTGATTGGAAAAGATTCTGATGCTAGGAGGGATTGGGGGCAGGAGGAGAATGGGATGACAGAGGATAAGATGGCTGGATGGCATCACTGACTCGATGGACATGAGTCTGAGTGAACTCCGGGAGTTTGGTGATGGACAGGGAGGCCTGGCATGCTGCAATTCATGAGGTTGCAAAGATTCGGACAGGACTGAGCGACTGAACTGAACTGAACTGAACTGAATCTTTTAGAATGGAGCTGGTATAAATTAATCAGCACATTAAAAATAAAGATTCCTGTAGCTGTGGCTTTTCAAAGCATAGTGATTTAAAAATGGAGAGGTGAAAGGAAAAAGTAATCCAATCACAGAAACTCTGTTGGTGGTCGTTTCATTCTTGATCCCTAAGTCTTGGGGTTTTTGCCTAGTTTCCTTTGGTGACGTTAGGGTAAAAGACATGACCATTTTTCTAGAGTACAGTCTCCGGAACATTCATATCTCTTACACGTTTTTGAAAAGACAGACTTCCTAGATTATTCAGAGCATGTCTTCCTAAGTCCCTCAAGCCCCAGAAGCCCCTACAATTAGGTCTTTCTGAATGTTCACCCAACAGCTGACTCTTCATTCCCCTCTTAGTATGAAATAAGGACAAAATGAACAAAAGTTAGAACGTTGTTATTGTGAATCTCAAGCCACAATCCTGGTTTGACCCATAATAAGACTTTAGTAATATTTCTCTGGAACTGTATTATATCTGTAGTGTCATTGAACCTTCTGTTTTTTAACTCAAAAAGAAATACTAAATTTGTTTTTGGGAGTTTTTGTTCCTATGACTTACTTGGTTACCAGCTTAACTTGATACATGTTGCAGACAGATTGTGTGTGAGATGTTGGGTTGGGTATGGCATTGTCACAAAAATGGGCAACATCCTATCCTTTTCCTGGGGAAGCTTATAATTTGATAAAGTAGATAAGCAGGTTCACTAATAAATCTACTGTTTCTATCTTACTTTTTATTGTTACTAGTCTTTTAGTGAAAAACACACCAGACAGAGTCAGAAGAACCAAGCTATAACAACATAAATTCTACCAGTTGTTCTTAACTTTATGCAAATAGGGTTCCCTGGTATTTCAAATGGTAAAGAATCTGCTTGAAGTACAGGAGACCTGGGTTCAATCCATGAATTGGGAAGGATCCCATGGAGAAGGGAATGGCTGCCCACTGCAGTATTCTTTCCTGGAGAATTCCATGGACGAGGAGGCTGGTGAGCTACAGTCCATAGGGTCGCAGAGAGTCATACACGAGTGATGAACTAACACTTTCACTTTAGGCAAATAGTAAGTTTATTCTTTGGGGTCTTAGGTTTTTCAGCTCTAAGTCAAGTGAGGTGTACCAAATCAGTGATTTCCAACCTCGGCTGCCCATTAGAGTCATGTAAGAAGCTTTTAAAAATTATAGATGCTTTCTCCACCCCCAGGATTCTAATTTAATTGGTCTTTCTGGAACCTAGGCATTGGTATTTTTTTTAATTGGTTTAAAAAATTTTTTTTTTTAGATTTTATTTTTTTAGAGCAATTTTAGTTTCACAGCAAAATTGAACAGAAGGTACAGAAATTTTCCATATGTTCCCTGTCCCCACACTTGCGGGGACGTGCCTCCCCCATTATCAGCATTTCTCATCCAAGTGAGCCGTTTGTTACAGTGATGAACCTGCATTGAAACACAAATCACCCAAAGTCCGTGTTTACAGTAGGGTTTACTCCATGGCTTTGAACAAGGTATAATGACCCACGTCTACCATTATTGTATCATACAGGCTAGTTTCCCTGCCCTGCTCCCCAGCCCCTGCCCCCTGATCCTCTGTGCTCTGCCCATTCCTACCTCACTCGTGTCTTTTTAAAGCTTACATGTTGATTTTTGCAGCCAGGATTGAGAATCACTGACCAGTTGATTCCTAAGTTTCTTTTCTTCCAGCTTTAATGATTTATCATTCTAAAATATTTTGTTTTTACCCTGCCTTAGGGATTATTGCAGACTGAATGACTGCTTTGATCAAGTTAAACATGGCTGCAGCTTTTAAAACAGTAGCTTCTGAACGTCTTTTTTTTTTTTTTTTTTTTTATTTCAGCACATTTGAGGCATTCTGTATAGTCTGCTAGTAATAGTGACTCAGTTCAGCAGAGACTGACAACTGGGATTTAGGATTATCAGAATTTCTCAAGGAGGATGAGTGTAATTGGAAAAAAAATTCCTTGGATGTTTCTGGTGGTTGATGGGAGTGGGTAATCCTACTGAGATAAGAATTTTAAATAAATGTATAACCACAGTTTAGATGATTAGTAGTCAGACTTCATTGTGCATGAAAATCACACAGGAAGGCACTAAAATCTCAGGTTTCTTGGGTCTTTAAAAATTCAGAGACAAGAGATAACAGATGCCGGCAAGAAGAGGGCAAAAAGGGATCCCTTATGCACTGTTGGTGGGAATGTAAATGGGTACAGCCAGTATGGGAAATAGTATGGAGATCACTCAAGAAATTAAAAATAGAAATACCATATGATCCAGCAAATCCACTTCTGGTTATATATCCAAAGGAGGTGAAATCACTGTCTCAAAGAGATACCTGCAACCCCACGTTCACTGAAGCATTATTAACAACAGCCAAGCCATGGAAACCTGAGTGTCCATTTACAGGTGAATGGATAAAGAAATGTGTGTGGGGTGGGGAGGCAGGGTGAACCTGGGTCTCCTGCATTGCGGGCAGATTCTTTACTATCTGAACTACCAGAGAAGCCTGTACATACACATACAGTGGGATATTTAGCCATTCAAAAGGAACAAACCTTAAGAGCATTATGCAAAGTAGAATAAGTCATTTAAAGAAAGATATCTCATGATCTCACTTATGTGTGAAATCTGAAAAGGCAGAATTCATAGAAACAGTGTAGAATAATGGATATGAGGGTCTGGGGAGGGAGACTGGAAATGGGGAGATGTTGGTCAAAGGATACAAACTTCCAAAGATGAGTAAGTTCTGAGGATCTAATGTATAGTGTGATGACTGTAGTTAAGAGTACTATATTATATTCTTGAAAGTTGCCAAGAGAGTAGATCTTAAATATTCTCATCACTGCCACCAAAAGATGATCGTTATGTGAGGCAATGAATGTGTTAACTAGCCTTATTGTAGTAATCATTTTGCAATATATATGCATGTTAAATGATCATGTTGTACACCTTAAAATCACACAATGTTACATGTGAATTATATTTTAATAAAGTTGGGAGAAGAGCACTCTAAGGACCAGAAAATGCTGCATAGTGTGATTAATGTGTGCCTTCTCTTAGGACTCCATTTTTGTGTTGATATTCATACTTTTTTAAAAGAATCACTGAACCAGTGGAATGTGGTTTTTTTTATATTCTTGGTTTGGTTCAGGGTTTTTTAAGTTATGATGAGGTGTTAGAATTGAGCTTTATTTTTCACGTCAGTTGTCTTGTATCAGACACCCACTCACAACTTTCTCACCCTGACCAACAGTTCCAGTTACCAAGCTGCATGAGTCACAGCTTCTATTTCACTGTCACAGATGCCGTAAAATGATAGTCAGATATTTTAAAGCTAATGGGAACAAATTTTTTTCCTGAATAATACATAGGCATATATTATAAACTTAACTTAATGAGTTTTTTCTCTTATTTTACTTTTATTTTCATTGCAGGTCCAATATGGTATTTTTCCAGATAACTATACATTTAACTTACTGATGGATCATTTCATAAAGAAAGAAAATTACAAAGGTATGAAATCAAACCAAGGTCCATTTATAATGGATCTACTGTTCCCAAAGGGAAGTAAATATAGGCACTTTTACCTTTTTTTAATTTCTTAATAACATCTGTATATCACTCTTTCAGTCAGAAATAGATGTGCAGTTGATTGACCTTATCGGGTGGCCAAATAGGAGACTCCTATCCAGATCTTCTTTCCTCTGAGTTTCTCAAATTTATTTCTTCATGTCTCTTTGGGCAAAGGACAGTGAATTTAGTTAATGCAATAAAGCTCCCTGAGCTTCCACAGCTAGTTAAGGTTATATTAATTCAGCTGTTAGCTTGACTTTGTTTTAAGCACAATTTGCTAACTTTGTTTTACTTACATCACAGTTGTTACAGCATGTGAAGTGTATAAGCATAAAATCTTATACTGGAGAGAGTAGCATGCTCACTATGAAGGGAAGTCATTTTACCTCCATAGGCTTTTGTTTCCCTGTCTCTGACGTAAGTGCAGTGTTCAAACTGCCATACAGTTGTGCTCATTTCACATGCTAGCAAGATCATGCTCAAAATCCTTCGAGCTAGGCTTCAGCAGTATATGAATCAAGAACTTCCAGATGTCCAAGCTGGATTTAGAAAGGCAGAGGGACCAGGGATCAAATTCCCAACGTCTGTTGGATAATAGGAAAAGCAAGGGAATCCCAGAGAAACATATTTCTGTTCATTGACTACGCTAAAGCTTTTGACTGTGTGGATCACAACAAACTGTGGAAAATTCTTCAAGAGATGGGAATACCAGACCACCTTACCTGTCTCCTAAGAAGGCTATATGCAGGTCAAAACGCAACAGTTAAAACTGGACATGGAACAACAGACTGGTTCCAAATTGGGAAAGGAGTATGACAAGGCTGTGTATTGTCACCCTGCTATATAAGTTAAATATAGTTTATATGCAGAGTACATCGTACGAAATGCTGGGCTAGATGTATCACAAGCTGGAATCAAGATTGCTGGGAGAAATACCAACAACTTTAGATATACAGATGATACCACCCTAATGGATGGCAGAAAGTGAAGAGGAACTAAAGAGCCTTTTGATGAAAGTGAAAAAGCTGGCTTAAAATTCAACATTCAAAAAACTAAGATCATGGGATCTAGTCCCATCACTCCATGGCAAATAAATGAGGAAAAAGTGGGAACAGTGACAGATTTTATTTTCTAGGGCTCTAAAATCACTGCAGATGATGACTGCAGCCATGACATTGAAAGATGCTTGCTCCTTGGAAGAAAAGCTCTGACAAACCTAGACAGCATATTAAAAAGCAGAGACATCACTTTGCCGATAAAGGTCCATCTAGTCAAAGTTACGGTTTTTCCAGTAGTCATGTATGGATGTGAGAGTTAGACCGTAAAGAAGGCTACGCCCTGAAGAATGGATGCTTTTGAATTGTGGTGCTGCAGAAGAGTCTTGAGAGTCCCTTGGACTGCAAGGAGATCAAGCCAGTCAATCCTAAAGGGCTCAACCCTGAATATTCATTGGAAGGACTGATGCTGAAGCTCCAATACTTTGGCCTCCTGATCCAAAGAGCCGACTCATTGGAAAAGACCTTGATGCTGGGAAAGGTCGAGGGCAGGAGGAGAAGAGGGAGACGGAGGATGAGATGGTTAGATAGCATCATCAACTCACTGGACATGAGCTTGAACAAGCTCTAGGAGATGGAGATGAAGGACAGGGAAGTCTGGTGTGCTGTAGTCCATGAAGTTACAGAGAGTCAGACAGGACTTAGCGACTGAACAATAACGACGACAAAGTGCATCGGTGATCTCTTGAGTTTTCTTTACCCCCAAAATCTTGTGGCTCCGTGGAACTAACCTGAAGTGGCTCTTACCTTCATCTACAATAAGGGGGGGACCAAGGAAAGAGGGGGATTGTGGCAGACCCTACAGAGCAGTCAGGTGGAGCCCTGCCAGTCTCCATGGACGGGGAAGGGTGGTACAGCACACTTGTGCTCTTAGCTACACAGACAGGGAAGAAGGAAAGAGGAGGCTGTGCCATTGTGTAAAGATACACCCTGGCTTCCCCTTCCACCATCTCATCCTCAAGCTTGGTTCTGAGCTTTGCCTGTGTTATGGTAGTCACTACCTCAGAAACACGGATATGGACTGGTGGTCATTTTTCCTTTTTGACGCCTTGATTCCTGTCATTGAGTTACATCCCTCACCCTCAGCCTTTTCCATTGCATCGGGATGCAGTGGTTAGGCTGGGCACCCAGGACCTCTCTGCTTTCTCTTCTCTCTCATAAGACTTGGAGCTGTTGACTGCCTAAAAATATTTGCTGTACATTATTTTTTTTAATGCTTATTGTCCCTTGTCCATTTTCATTCCATTTTAAACATGCATTTCCTAAATTGAACTAAAATTAAAGATAATTTTTAAAAGATAATTCTCTTTTGCATGTTTCATCTTCCATTCTCTGTGAACATCACATTTTAAAATTCTTACTAGTTTATCACTGGAAAATTATGTAGTAGCAGTTTTCTCTCTTCTCTCTTGTTAAAGGAAATGTTGGAAGGGTAAAAGGAGTTTGGGGGTTCCCCCCTAAATTCAGAGTAAATGATGTTGAGAATTTTTGTAAATAAACTTCTGATGAAAATTATTGTTGTTTATGGCAAGAAATTAGAAAATACACTTTTGTTGTTAAAATAGGAAATATCAAAGTACATAAATAATTATGGATGAACAGGAAATCTTATATAGGTCAGTCTAATTTCACTTCCCAAGCTGACTGAAATGAATATAAATTAGAGATGAATTTTATTTATTCATGTGTAATTTTGAATTCAGTATTGAACAGTTGGCAAAACATTTTTCTGAACTATATTTTTAGCTTTAACTTGTTCTTTTAAAATACTGGTTTGTTGGTAGGGTAGGGGACTGTTTGTTTGTTTATGTCTCTTTCAGGCGCTTTTTTGCTACTGACTTACTGGGTGACTCCTCCCTGGTCTGCCTGTCCATTTCAGTTTACCCATTTACAAAAAGAATATAGAAGTTCTTGCATTTGACCTCATTTAGAACCATGACAACACATAGAAAACCAGCTGGCTAGCAATAGCTACAAATGAGTGCTAACTCTTATAATTATGAGTATATGCAAAAACTGTTTAAAAGAGCAGCTGATATTCAAAACATTATATGCAGGCACTGTATTTTAAACCAATGTTAACATCTCTGATTTAACAACAAATAATAAGGGAAAGAAATTATTTGAACTTGATTTTCTTGGCTTCCGCTTATGTTGTGGAATATTGAGGGGAAATAAATCAGATCTTGCTGAAGATCTGGTCTGTGATCAGCATTCATGTGGAAACAAGAATCTTCTGTGTTAAACTCAGGGACTTACAAGTTATGAATATGCATTTCCTTTCCATTCTTTCAACTCTTTTAAATTGAAGCTGATTGTCCTTTTCGTAGTCATCAGTTTTCTGTCTTTGAAGTAATACCTAGGATTTAAAATTACCTTTAGCATTCGTCCTTTTTTCCCAAAACAGAAAGAAGGTTCCAGAACATACAGTGGGGCATTCCGCCCAGCCCTCTCCATCTCTTCTTACCAGGGTGACCTGGAAAATATACTTGCCTCCTTTCTGTATGCCTTAACTCTTCCAGGTGGTGGACATGCTGCCTTAAATTTGCTTCACAGTTTATGAGGCATTTTCATATGTATTATGTTGTTGGACTGTCCAACAATCTTGTGGAATCTATGGAACAAATGGTATTTTATCATCATGAAGGTGATACTGAGAAATCAAGTGGTTTATTCTGTGTCCTTGAGAACAGCGGCACAGTAGCACCTGATTTACTACCTAGCAGTATGTACAATAGAAGCTAAAGACAGGGGAAAGACCTGCTTTACAGAAGAACTAGGACCACAGCCCATGTTTAACTTCATGATTTGTATTTTTCTATCATGCCTCACTTTTTGAGTGCTTATGGTGGTGCTAGTGGTAAAGAACCCACCTGCCAACGCAGGAGACATTAGAGACGTGGGTTTGATCCCTAGGTCAAGAAGATCCCCTGGAGGAGGGGATGAAAACCGTCCTGGAGAGTATTTTGCCTGGAGAACGCCATGGACAGAGGAGCCTGGCGGACTATAGTCCATAGGGTCACAAAGAGTTGGACACAGTTAAAGTGACCTAGCATGCATGCATGCATAGTTAAATACAGATTTGATGATGTTACCTAATTTGCTAATTTTTGCATTGATCTTCTTGTCAGATGCCTTATCCGTGGTTTTTGAGATCATGATGCAAGAAGCTTTCGAAGTTCCTTCCACCCAGCTCCTCTCCCTCTATGTTCTATACCAGTGCCTGGCAAAGAAGACAGACTTCAGTGTAAGTGACCTGTATTGAAACAGAACTAAGAGCCTTAGAGAAGCAAGCAGCAGCTGCTCAGTAGGGATGTGGGGGCCAGAGGAAAGCCCTGCCCTCAGCATCTGGGAAAAGATACCTGCTGTGAAGCCCTGTGACCCTGCACGACCAGGAATGAGTGTTCACCCATATATTTTAGGTCCTGGGTTCTAACAAAGTGGAATTGAACGTTCTTCTGCTTGGAAGAATCTCAAGTGAAAGTCCTTATGTACATTCTGAAACATGAGCTATGCTGAGTGCACTTCACACATTCAGAAATAGGTAATTGATGATCAGTGAGAGCTGGATGTGGCATGCCAATGAAGCAGTGAGGCAGCTAGCTTTAACCACAGCTTCTGGTATTAAATTCTGGTTGTTTATTTTGTGTCAGTATTTTCCTAAGGTTGCTCTGGGTCAGTCCAGAATACCAAATTTTGGTTTCATCTCTTCATTGTTGTTGCTTAGTCACTAAGTTTTGTCCGACTCTTTGTGACCCATGGACTGTAGCCCTCCAGGCTCCTCTGTCCATGGGATTTTCCAGGCAAGAATACTGGAGTGGGTTGCCATTGCCTTCTCCAATTGTTTATTGCTCCCCTAAGAGTAACAGCAGTAATAACAGTAGCTAATACTTAAATAGCACTTACTTTACACTTCCTGTGTTCTTGGTGTTTTAGATTTATTCATTTCATCCAATCCTCTCACCTCCGTGCAGATGAGAACACTAGGGCATAGAGATACTGCATAAAGTGGCCGAGCTCATAAGTGATGAAGCCAGGCAGTCTGGCCCTACAGACTTTGCCCTTAACCTCAAAGGTAACCCCAGAAAACACTGCTTTGGGTAGAAACTGGAAAGATCATCTACCCTAGCCCCAATTGTAAAAAATTTATGGTGTGTTTTGTTTTTCTAAAATGAATGTCATAGCCTGTGGCATACCTCACATTCATTAGTTCATTAAATATATTTTGAGCAACTGCTGTATTCCCTGTGTTTCAAGTGCTCGTTTTACGATGGTGAACAAACATTTCCTGCTTATAATCTAAGAAGAATGTAGGCATTTAAAACAAAACATGGAATTCCCTGGTGGCCCAGTGGTTAGGACTTGGTGCTTTCACTGCCCTGGCCCAGGTTTAGTCCCTGTTTAGGGAACTAAGATCCTGTAAGCCCCGTGGCGTGGCAGAAAAGAAAAATTTAATAAATAAAACACGTGACTATACTGAGCACTATAAAGACTGTATGGTAGAGAGTTTATTTTTATTTTAAACGTAAGTTAGGGAAGACTTCCTTAAGGAAGTATTTCTTTAGTTAATATTTGGAGCATGAATAGGAATTAACAGACTGAAGAGGGAAAGAACAATCCAAAAAAAGGAAATGTCACATGCAAAAGCCCTGAAGCAGAAAGAACATTGTCAGCAGAAAGGGGATAGAAGAAGGTAGGAAGTTAGAAAGTCTAACTGCCACAGAGAGGATCGTAGGATGAGATAAAAGTTAGAGAAGGTGGGTCATGCGAAGCTGTTTCATCTGCATCTTAAACATAGCAAGAAACCACTGAAAAGTTTGAAGCAGATGGGGTAACATGATCAGTTTTGTGCTCTGATCTAAGTATTCTGACCACAGCCACTCTGGCCCCCATCCAGTCTTAGCCACAACTATCATAGTCATCTGAGCAAGAGATGCTGGTGGTGTGGGGACCAGAACGTGCTGGGAGCTTAGAGAGTAGTTGATTGCTGTATCTAGGAGGCAAAGAACATGTTGGGGAGGGAAATAGATGTAGAGGTAAGGGTGAAAGCTGACCTCAGTTTCTGACTAGTTTGTGTTAATCGCTCAGTCGGGGCCAACTCTTTGCGACCCCATGGACTCTAGCCCACCAAGCTCCTCTTAGCCATGGGATTTTCCAAGCAAGAATGCTGGAGTGGGTTGCCAGTTGCTTCTCCAGGGGATCTTCCAGACCCAGGGGTCGAGTCCAGGTCTCCCGCATTGCAGGCAGACTGTTTACTGTCTGAGCCACCAGGGAGGCCTGAAAGAGCTGCCGGGTGTTTGCACAAGGCACTCTGGGAAAAAGCTTCATTTGGTGAGGAAAATCACTGGTTTGGCTCTGAATGTGTTACATTTTGAGATACCTTTGAGACAGTCAGATTTCCCAAGGGAAATTGACATCTGAATGGAAAAATCTGGACTGGAGATGTAATTTATAAATCCATATATAAATGTCTATACATGAGCCACAGGCCAAAAGGAGAATCAAGACTTTGTTGGGACAAATACCATGGGAAGATGGTCTGCATGTAGAATGCTCCTGAGAAGGTGGGTGAGATGAGGACTCTTACGAAGAACATTTAATTTAGTGGTATGAGGGCACAGAATAATGGAGCCAGAAACCAAGTTGAAGTGGATTATGGAGTGAGTCAGAAGTGCAAAAGGAGACAGCGAGCAGATGTCTTGACTGTGAAGGGGAGTACAAGAGGGAGGGAGAGAAGGAGGGTTTGCTTTGTATTAAGGGAGAAGCAGAAGCATGAAATGAGGAAACCTTGAAAATAGCTCCTGTTTTAGTCCATAACAGTACATGTGGTAGAAGGCTTGGAAGAGACCTAATATCTTACGTTAACACATCAGTGGCCTTTCGTAGTTGAGTTATTTCCAGACAGTCGTCAGAAAATATCTAACACATTTGTTTGTTTTCATTTACCTCTGTCAAAGTCCTTTTGGAAGCATCACCATTGCAGCCGCCATCACCACCCCCCATCGATTCTAGCAGAGCAAGGATGCTGTTCATTTGGCCTTCAGCCCCTGTTGCATCCTGATACTATGGATCATGTTTCTCCCTAAAGAAAAGGAAAAACATCTTTAAGGTTCCATATTTATTATTCCCTGAGCCCCTTTTCATGCAGTTTATGTGGAGGGAAATCAAAGCTTGAGTGATTTGCTTTTGAAAGTGAAATGACCTCCTTAATTACCAGCTCTCTTAACTTCTGTGTGCTGCAGAAGCGCCTGTGGAGGCTTTGTTTTTCTCCCAAGGTCTTTGCTTGTTTCAAAGGTTTAGTAAAACCTTAAGAAATTGCACTTGCATTGCACAAAGGTCATTCCCAAGAAAGAGGTTTTGGTGCCCATTAACACCAGGGGTGCCCCACTTACCCCTGGCTGCAGGGGTAGCTTGCACACCTTGTTCATTCTCTGACCAGTGCAGGGCCACCTGAGCTTTGCATTCTGTATTTCTAAGCCAGAACAAAGACTTGGGCTGCTGTGTGCTCCTACAGCGCCGGCACCGAGATGATCAGGGCTCTCGTTGTGCGGGGAGTTGCCAAGGTGCTGCTCGGGCCTGCGGTCACAGTGAGCCCTGTCACCGCCATTGCTCGTGTGCAGCAGCCTCAGCAGTGCTTGTGTTTTTGCCTCCCGTTTCCCCGTGTCTCAAAAGGCTTCAACTTTATTGAAGTGTAATGTTGCACCCTGGGTTGAAAGAAGTGATCACTAAGTGTTTCTGATTGCCTAATTTATTTTTAAGAGGCATTAATCTGTCTAAAAGCAGTCTAATAGTTGTATATACTTGAACACTATGAAGTAGGAGGAGTCTTATTGCTGAATTGTTTAAAATTCAGAAAGCCTGCTCTGTCGTGTCATAGTAATGTGAGTACAGAGCCGATAGCGTGGGTAATCTTTATTGATTGCCTCGAGGCCGTGTTGATCCAGAGTAGGCTCTTTATTTTTGTTTTGCTTTTCTGATTGTAAAAGGAGCTGTTATTCACTGCCCCAGATTCAGAAAGGAATGAAAAGCACAAAGAGGAAAACCAGAATTGCTTATAATTTCACTGCCTAGAAATCTGTTAACATACTGGGCGTTTCTGTTCTGCATTTTTCATCAAACCAATATCTTTTCTTTACAAAGTCAGAATTATCATGGAGCTTTAGTATGATTATTTTGTTTCTTTTACCTAATGTTATAGCATATTCTTTTTCCCTCTTGTGTCATTAATGCTCACATTTCTGCATACAGTAAGCATTGCTTGGCTACACCATGACCTGCTGTATTCTGTTTCAGTGGGAAGAGGAGAGGAACTTCGGTGCCTCCCTGTTACTCCCAGGCCTGAAGCAGAAGAACTCAGTGGGGTTGAGTTCCCAGTTGTACGGCTATGCACTTCTTGGTAAGCTGGAGGGCCTTACTAACATTGTTCTTCACGGATAGGAACTGATTCCTTCTTTTACTTCTTAATAAAATTATACTTCTTAATTATAATAAAATTATAATTTGATTTAGACTTGTGAAATTCCAGTACAGCTTTCATTTTTAGACATAAAACTGGACTTTGATGGCCTTATAGTTATTAGGTAAGACAACAAAGTGGGATTTAAAAACCTTTCGCCACTGGCAAGGTGAGAACTAGTTCTGATGGCTCTTGATTATATTCAGTGGTAAACAGTGTGAAGAAGCGATAAAGAAAGGAAAGTTCTGGTCCTCCTTTGGGAGAACCAGCCAGTAGACTCTTCCCCGGTACTAAAAAGATCTTCCTGTCTCTTTAAACCCAAGTCCAGGAGGAAAAACATTGAATGCATATTGTGGGTATTGTTTTCAGGTGAGGGAAGAGAATTGCAGAGAGTGGCCCTGTGGGAGCGCACAGAGGGACGCGCTAGTGCAGTGTGAGTGTGCCACGCACAGGGCAGCGGGCTTTGCTTTAGAGCCCAACTGCATTGAATCAGACAGGCAGCAGGGGAGGGCCTTTTGAGGAGCGGCCTTGGCTCTCAGCAAATCTGAGCACATAACATTCAACCTAAGTGTGCATCAAATGTGTCCTGATTTACAGAGTTAATTAAATTCATATTATTTCATTAGCCTTCCATGCTCTCTCCTACCTTCTCCTAATCATATACTATGTCTGCCCTTTACCTTTGTTTTCTGAAAACCATCTAAGTTATAGCAGTTTGACTGCTTTTGGAGTTGATCTTCACCATCGAAATGCAGTGTGGCGTTCTCGGGTGCTGATCCTGGTAGAAACAGACTCAGAGGAGTTCGCTGGGCGGCTCTCAGACTAACAAAAGAGTTGACCACTCTTTTTAAAAATCACTTTTTCCAGTGATCATGAGAATGCCAGCATCTCTTCAGGATCTTGATTTCAGTTCTTCTGGATAAATACCCAAGAGTGCAGTTGCTGGCTCATGTGACAGTTTATTTTGTTTTGAGGACACTCCCTATCGTTTTGCATGGCAGTTAGTGCCATTTTGCATTCCCACCAATAATGCACAAAGGTTCCCGTTTCTCCGTACTCTCACCAACACTTGTGTTTTGTTTCTTTGATAATAGCCATCCTGTCGAGTGTGAGATGATATTGTACTTTTGATTTTGGTTCTGATGGTTGATGACATTGCTCATCTTGTCACATGTCCATTGGCTATTCTGTGTCTTCTTTGGAAAAATGTCTATTCAAGTTCTTAGTCTGTTTTTAAATCAGTTTATTAGTTTTTTGTTGAGGCATAGGTGTTCCTTATATGATTTGGAGATTAAAATGTATTTTATAAGATTATCAAATAAAATATATTGTGAAAACTAAAAGAAAAATCATTTTCTCTTACCATCTACTTTTGATATTAATTACAAGTTTTTGCATTTACCTTCAGAGGAGTACTCAGGAATGTATCACTGCATGAATTGTCCAGGAAGTTGTCAGGGCCAAGAAATGTACTTTGTCGTTCCTGATTCTGAGCAGAGGCCTGAGTGCTTTGAATCTGGCAGCATCAGATTCAGATCCCCCTGCTCTCAGCGTGTCATGTGCGGTGTAGCCTCGTTTACCTCCAACATAAGCAGCTTCCCGGAACGTGACTGCAGCCAGCCCCAAGTATCTTAAAGGTCTAAAATTAGCTGTCACCTGATGAGCTTTGTCTGTTTATGTTCCACTACAGCTTTCCCAAATCCTCCTTCCCGGGAAAGATAAGTGAAGGTAGATTTAAGACCCAGCAGCTCAAGGTGACTTTGGTCGTTAGTTCAGAGAACATCTCTATTCCCCCAGGAATCCCAAGACAGCCTCCCTCCTCACTGGGGGACCCTGCTGTCAGCCAGCCACATCTTCAGCTCTAGTTACGATTGTTCGAGGTTCCAAGAGAAACACTCATGTCCTGAGACCCACAAGGATGACAAGGACTGTATAATTAAAATGCTGATGCAGCTCAACTAAAAGAAAGAGTAAAGTGAGATTTTCTTCTTTTTTTTTTTCATAAGGACAGTCAGTGGACTGTTTTGGAGCATTTTTAAAAATGTCAAACATTTCCTGGCAAGGAAAGTTGTCAGATGTTGGCACAATTTTTCAGTGTAAGAAAGTTGTAAAATTTCTTTTTTGGAGCAACATTTTGTCTTGAAACAAAAGTCGTATTTCAGTTGTTTGCTTTGTTTTATAAGGGTAGCTCCATTTAGAGGCGGGCTTCCCAGGTGGCGCTAGCATTCAGGAACCCACCTGCCAATACTGGAGACGTAAGAGACATGGATTCATTCCCTGGGTTGGGCAGATCCCCTGGAGAAGGGCATGGCAGCCCACTCCAGTATTCTTGCCTGGAGAATCCCATGAACAGAGGAGTCTGGTGGGCTACAGTCCATGGGGTCGCTCAGAGTTGGGCACAACTGAGGCGACCTACCATGCATGCACGCACACTACTTAGAGGCAGATATGGCGACCTCTGTAAATTTCCCTCAGCCCTCGCGATAGTCACCAGCAGTCCACATGAAAAAGTAAAAAAAAAAATAATAAGTCCATACAGTATTGAAAAGTATGTACATTGACTTTTACCACGTTTTTCATCATCATTCTGAAATGTCCTTATTCACTGAATGGGATGAGTCTTGGTAGAGATTTGAAATGATCCTCCATTTCTCAAGCTGCCAGCTGAGTATTCACTTGTGTCTTCAAGTCCTCAGTCTCAGACGTAGTGGGAAGCCACGGCTAAGCCTTCTTCATTGTTCTTTTTGGGCACAGGGAAGGTGGAGTTGCAGCAGGGGCTGCGGGCTGTGTACCATAACATGCCCCTTCTGTGGCGGCCAGGCTACCTCGACAGAGCCCTTCAAGTGATGGAGAAGGTGGCCTCCTCCCCAGAGGATGGGAAGCTGTGTAGGGAAGCGGTGAGTTACCCAGCCCTGATTCTGGGGGATTTAGCATCTCCTGTCCCTTATAAGTCAAGATGTGGATTTGTTTTCCTTGTCTCCCCCAGCCCCACCTTCTTTATCTCTATAGATTCATGTATTTACTCAGTTGAAAAGGAATGAAAAAACCACATTCTCAGTGTTACTGACAAGCACTAGAAAATAAGATTCACGTTGATTGTATAGTTCACTGTCTGGGAGGAAAACTATTCTCCCAAGAAATTCAAACTGAGTTCAGTAAAATACTGTTTATTACCCTCCACCACTACCGCCACCAAAGTAAAATCTCAGTAGAAGCTCAAAAGACATGAAGATTTTATTTTTTACTTTTGGCATTCCTGTATCTTCGTGTAGTCCTGTGAGACTGACTACCTGTCAGAGTTTTCCTAAACTCTCAAGAAATGAGTTTAGGCAGTAGACGTGGCGCCATCTTTCTTTCTTCCCAGTAAATCATTCTGTGGTGAATGCATGATGCAGAGGAGGTCTGGACCAGCTGTCCCTTTCAGAGTTCTAAGGCTTTCGGTTTGTCCAGACTAGGACCCTGTCCTCCCATCAGCCTCAAAGCTCATCCCCCTTGGTCACCTCGGGCTCTTCATTCTGCAGAGTTCCTAGACTTAGCTCAAGCCATGGGAAAACATGTGGCAAGCTTACGCCCGGTAGGGAGTCATAGTGCTTGCTTCTGTTTAAGCAGCTTTTGTAGCCAGAGTCAGGCCTCAAAGGACATCAGTTATTTCGTTAACAGAGTGTGAAAGCTGACTTTGAGCTGTTTGTTTAGCCTTGACCCTATCACTCAATCTCACCCCATGGCTTCCATTTTGGTCTCAGGATACAGAAGTCTCGTCCCTCTACTGGCTCCTTATTACTAATGTCTAGTGAGTCATTATGTTCTCTGTGAGACATTTATACCAAAGCATACACATTTCTGAATATATATTCATGTTTTAACCCTGCTATAGTCAGTACTAGTGATTGAAACACAAAATTAGACATAAATGCTCTGCCAGGGAAATACTTACTGCATTTTGAGCCAGACTTGCATTCTTTGTGTTCTGACTTCATAGAAATGTGATTCACATGTCAGCATTGAATGTGATATGTGTCAGGTTTGGGTATAATGTATTAGTGGCATTACAAAGCCTTGGAGTCTTTTCTGGCTTTTTGTTCTGAGTTGACGTGGACAGAATTCATCAGTATCATATGGGTATTAATGCTGGCCTTGAGGCTGTTTCTGTCCCATCTCTGATGATCAGGCCCTCCTCAAAGGAGGTTGCCCCAAAATGAAGGAGGTAGGGGAGAGGGGTCAAAACAAAAAAGAAACCTTCTGTTTCATAATTTACTTACTTTGTAAGTCACAGAAATCCCCTCTTACAATAAATTTCATATATGCTGTCTGGTCTTTATCAACATATATATATATATATATATAGATTGGCCGATCCCTAATCTCTGAATGTCCTGTGAGTTGAATTTTTCTCTGAAGGAGGCCCCCGCCTAGATTCAGAGGCTTTATCGTACTTTCAGAATGGCCGGTTGTTGGTTGTGGTCTGTAGTGGTTTTTCTTTCCTGTTCTTCCAATTCCAAACCAATTAAGGAAGAAAGACATGGAAGGGATGGTTACTTCATTGCCCATCGGGCATAATTCCTGGATTCCTACCTGGCTGATTAAAAGTGAAATCAAAAGCCACTCTGCTGATTCACTTACACAGATAATTCTGAGTTTGCTTATTGTTCCATTGTTTTGTACTAAGTGTTCCATGCCATGTGACAAGGTGTTTCTACTGTAAAATTACATAACCATTTCTGGTTTCTGTAATTTAATAAGAGAACTCTTCTCGTGATTTTTTAGGTCCCAGGCTTCCCTCCCTTTCCCTTCTCCAGCCTCCCTCCCCAGTGCTCTCAGGGCCACAGGGTATTTAGTCTCTGCCCCTTTCTGCTCCACAGCTGGGTGTGCTGGACAGGGCACTGAAGGCTCTGACTGCTCCGGCCCAGGAGTCTCCAGAGGAGCAGCCCCAAGAAGGTGAGGAGAGCCTGGCGTCAGAGGAACTGATGGAGCAGCTGGACGTGGAGGAAACCGAACAGTCCAAGCTTCCCCGATACGTGGAACGGTATGAGGTGAGTCAGGGCAGAGTCGAGGCCCCTCAGCTGTGTGTGAAATGTGCTTCTCTGCCGTGGTGACAGACAAGCAGTCCTGTCATGCATCAGCGTTGCACAGAAGGGCATTGAAAACTGTCATCAAAAATCATACTTTTGTCTCTTTAAACAGGAAGTGGTCTGAAACAAATGGAATTTTTATACCCCTTTTTGTACTTGAGCGAATCGGTCACAGTTTTGTTCCCTAAGGCCACATGTCATTACCTACCACTCATCTCTGATGGGCGGATAATAGCCTTCCTTCCCACAGCAAGCACCTGACTGCAGCCCTGGGTGAAGAGGAGCTGGAGATTGAACCCTCTCGATCTCCAGAAACCCAAGTAGAAACCACAAAGCCTCATTTGAGTATGATGGAGATGAAATGCAGGTATCGTCTCTTGCTCGGCTTTGTGGCATGTGCTAAGGCCCCTGGAAATGCCGTCTGGGCTCCATGGACAGCGTCAGCAGGTTCCCACTGCCGTTTTTCAGGAGCTCTGGCACTTAGGCTGCCGTTAGTAGCCTTCAACTGTGTGTCTCAAAATGCTCTGTGGTTAGAGTCAGGGAGGAAGAGCCATGTTCAGAGTTTAAACCCCTGGCCTCTTCCTTGCTGTGTTTCTCATCTGTCTAGAGCAAAGCAAAAAAACTGTGCTGCCTGAAGGAGAATTCATCATGTGAAGCAGAAAACCTCCCTCCCTCCCCGCTGACCCACGGTGGTGTCCTTTTGGTCCAGAGGGATATACACTTTGCCAGGCTGCCACATTTAAATCTTTGCAGGAATGGAGCCAGCTTTGGGAAATCTATTTCCGCATGTTCTAAGAAGGATTCTGGTCCTTTTGGCTGTTTTTCCCAGTCTTCTCTAAGGTCATTGCTCAACTCCCCTCCAAACTGAAAAAGGAAGGTTAATCAATGTTTTCAGGGTACACAGAGAATTAGCGGCTATGTTAAGAATTTACATACTTGTTGTTTCCTCTTAACTTTGCAGGTTTAGAAAAGCTAAAAAGCAAAAAACTCTGCATAGCCCCATAGGTTATCGTTCACCATATTCATATTGCCCACTCCTAAAACTTACAACCTTTTCCTTGTTTCTTATATCTTTAATTTCAGAAAATAGAGATCTGTGTCTGCATTAAATTCTTAGCCCTTGCTCTTCCACAATCCTTTTTTTTTTTTAATTCACAAAAAGAAAAGAGGCCAGTATTTCTTGACTGCTTGCTGTGTGTTAGACACTTTCTTTTCTTCCTGGTGCCTGATTTTTATTAGTCCCAGGTAATCTGGGGTTTATTTTTATATGACTGAACCATCACGTGAGGCCTTTGGCTGCTGCTTGAAGCCCATGGACCCTTCCTACCTTTCAGCCCCTGCTGTTAGAGCAGGCCTCATCACATATGCCAGTAAATTGCATTTATTTTGTGGAACATGGGATACGTGGTATATGCTAAATCTGGGGCCATAAGTGGGTCTCTGATCTACATCTTGAGGCACTTAAGTAGATTAGTGGTTTTAGTACTTTACTCCTCCAGAAATATTACAATAGCAACCAAATCGAGCTGCCATTTCAGATGGAGCCATAAGCAGTCAGAATGTCAAGGCTGACCTTTCATGAAGCACAGCACGGGGAGGCTTATAATAGTGAAAGCACTCACGGGAGCTGTTTAGTATGCCATTAGTAAGAAAGCCTTGACATGACTTCCGTCTTTTGAAAGGAAAACTGTTTAGGCAAACATTTATCCCAGTTCTTCTAAAGGAAAAGCTATAGATGGGTTCACTCCATTTTATCAGCTGCTTCTACCATTTTGTTTGCATCTTAGGGTCCTTTTTCATGGGGTTTGCTACTTGGTGAGAAAGGAAATGGAGGTTCTTATACTTTTGCAGTCTTTGTGGTTTGAAACAAATTATACAGAGAATCACAGCATATGGAGTTCCATTTACTGTGTGTGAGTGAAGGGGAAGAAATCACATGTGGGGCATCTTAGCAGAATCGCTGCACTGAAAGCAAAGAGCAGAAGCTATTGGTGCCTGGATGAGAGGCAGCGTGACAGGCTTCCAGTAAAGTACCTTGTCCTGTGAGCAGAATATGTGCAGATTTTGCAATGACTTAATCTCTTCTCTCTTCCTCTCTCTATTTTTCTTCTTCCTGCCCCTTCCACATCTCCTTGTTTTTGTTTTGTTTTTGCCCTTTGTTCCAACAGGCCTTACATTCTAAGCTGCAGGCTCTGGGCAAAGTTGAGTCCGAAAGCCTTCTGACCCTGACCACCCAGCTTGTGAAGGAACAGCTCCCCACCTGTGAAGCAGAGGATATCGCCACCTATGAACAGAAGCTGCAGGAGTGGCATCTGGAGCTGGTAAATCTGATTGAGAGAGAAAAGGAGATGAGAGAGAAGGCCAGGCTCAAGCACGAGGCTCGACAGGCAGCAAAGGCAGCTGCCTAACCAGACCCCACAGGACCTCCCCAGACCGCCTCAGGATTCGCGGTGACAGCAGCCTCAGTGTCCTCTGTCCACTTGCTCCTGTTCTTAAAGCACACCCCCATGGTACCGAAGCCACGTTGTTCACACATCAAGCCGCATAATCACCCACCCAGACGCCAGGAAGGCTGTGGAACCGCCAAAGTGGCAAGTGGTCAGACCGAAGCCACAGCTAGGTATCCTATCTAAGGGCTCTTGAGGCTTGTCGTGGAGTTCCTGGGAGACAGGTCAATTTTGAGCCTTGAAAGTCCCTGGTACTTAGCAATGGTAGTGGGAGAAGACGTGACTGAAGAACCCAGTCTCAAGCACAAGCTTTTGAAGGTTTCTCTGTCCCCCACCGACTCCGCCTGCGTGCGCTGAGATCTCCCTCCCTGGTCTCCTTAAGTGCAGGCTCTCCTCCTGAGCTTGCCCTTCCCAGACCTGAACTGGGAGAAGTTCAGTACAGGA
This sequence comes from Bison bison bison, assembly GCF_000754665.1. Classification (NCBI taxonomy): domain Eukaryota; kingdom Metazoa; phylum Chordata; class Mammalia; order Artiodactyla; family Bovidae; genus Bison; species Bison bison. The sequence continues at coordinate 4,326,181 of NW_011494901.1, forward strand.
GCAGGCACAAGACCTTCTGGCTTTCGAATTTCAGAGACCCCAGTGGCATGTAAAAACTCTGGAGGATAGAGCTAGGCCTGGCTCCGCAGCCTCCCTAGCTTGGCTCCCCTCCATGCTGGGGTGACATACAGCTTGTTGTCTCAGCTTCCCATCCAGTAGGTAGAGTGAGTCTTCTGTACACACATGCACAGCTTATGAACACACATTTCAGTTAGAGGCTGGAGAAAGTGAGAGGTGGGATGGGGCTTGCAGTGCGTTGGAAATACGAATGATGATAAAACTGTCAGGAGGTGGAAAGTTCCTCCCTGGGGTTTCCCTGTGGAAGGTGTCAGTGCAGCCGTGGCTTGCTATGTAATTTTGCCCTCGTGTGTACTGTATACTTTTATACAGGATTGTGCTCTTTTATCAAGAACCTGTGGAAATAAATGTTCTAGGATCATGTGGTGTATTCTTTGTCTTCACAGTAAGGGAAGGGAGAGGTAGGGGATTTTGAGCTACTATGATTTTGAACAACATATTTTCAATCTTCCTCTATCAGACTTGGCATTTATGGTAATAAAAACCACCACCACCACAACAAACATCCGTCAAGGAGGCCCTGAGCACCAACTCCAGCAGGCCTGTGAGGGAAGCCCATTTTTGAATGAGAAAACTACTCACTTACAAACTAACTAATATGGGGTCAAGCTCGCTCGTGTTCCCTCCATACATACCTGCAGTCAGCATCCGACACAGGGCCTGAGACTTGCTCAGGTAGAGGATCATGACCTAAAGTCAGTGCTGACATTCCAATTTACCGGGGGACTTTTTCAGCCACTCCGTTACTTCATCAAGAGGCATGAAGCATCTGGTTGATAACTTCAGCTCGTAGGTTTGCCTCCATTTTCCTTCTTATCTATCCCTGTCCCTGTCGCACTTTACTTCCAATCTACAAGAAACCATGTTCCCGTAGTCAGAGCCAGCCCGCCAGCCTCCTGTCACTGATCCAAGATCTTAGAGCTGGAAGTCCCATCTCCCTTTGATCACGTGACTCCTGCTGAACCAGCTCTTCCTTGTACTTACTTCCTACCTGCAAACCCTTTACGCTGTCACTGATCACCACCTGGATCTCCAAAATTCACACCTTGCTTGCCCTCCCTCCAGTCTGGGTCCCCTGGGTTGGCCATCCCACTGATGCATCTCTATAATTTCTTCTCTTTCCCTTTATCCAGGCCCATTTGCCATGCACAGATCTCTGTCCTTGGAGCCACATGTTACGGGGTTGAATTGTGCCCCCCGCCCCCCCCACCACCACTATTGAAAAATATGTTGAAACCCTGACCCGAGTGCCTTAGAAACTAACCTTAATTAGAAATAGGGTCTTTACAAAGATATTCAAGTTAAAATTATAAAAAGAATTTTGGACAAAAGATAGAAGGAAGGCCGGGTAAAGACTCCCAGGGAGAGGATGGCGACATGAAAGGAGTGGTGCACCCACAAGCTGAGGATGACAGGCCAACGCCAGAAGCCGGAAGCGGCGAGGAAGGCTCGTGTTCCGGAGCTGTCAGAGCGGGGCCCTAGCATCACGTTGCTGTTGGACTTCAAGCCCCCAGTACTGTTCTGTTAAGTCACTCAGTCTTTAGTCTTTTGTTACAACAGCCACAGGAGACTGACACACACTGTTTGTTTTCTGTCTGCTTCTGACCTACTGAGTTTGGTATACAAAGTTGTGAAATCAACCTGACTGGTTTCTCTACAGGTTTACAGATGTCCTCTCAGCTCAGTAGTCTTTTCATTTCTCTTACTAACTCTCATTTTTACCTCAATAGCTTTTCAACTGGGTCTGCTTAAACCCCAGACCCTTGCTCCGCCAGAACTGTGAGCAGATGTTCTTGCCTCCTACTTTATCAAGAAGACATAGGTCACACAGTACAACCTCACAGCTCCCTTATTTCCGCAAGTCTACAGTCTTATCCAGGATTTCCTTCCCTTCCAAAAACTAAAAAGCCATTATCCTGCCATCAGTCAAAGCTACCACCCTGTCATTCTCCTTCCTTTTGTCTTCAGACTTCTTAAAAGGGTATCTCCGCTTCCTGGTTCATTGCAGGCTCATCAGACCCTGAGGATTTGGCTTTCATTCTGCTGCATCTTAGCTGCAGTGATCCTCTGCCGTCTGCTCTGTTTAGCACCCCTGACCTTCCCCGTAGAGGCTTGGTGACTATAGCGGGCAGTCTGTCTCTGTTCTGACATGGCTTTCCCACATAAGTGTTTGTGGCACATGCTGTGTGCTGGGCATCATAAGTGAGAGCCATGGAGTCTTCACAGATGAGTCAGCATTGGACTCTACCCTCAGATAACTTATATTCTAACAGAGGAGGCCAGCGCAGAGGCCCTATCATGCTTGATGGATGATGGTGGTTAGTTTACTGAGCAAAAGTGCCTTTTGATGTATCTTGGATCTTCTGCTTGACATAATAAGGGAGAGGTTGAAAAAGCCCTGCCCTTGATAGACTAGTAAGTATCATTAGAAACACAGAGTGCTGTGGGTGTTCACAGGAAGAGCACTTCAAGCCCAGAGTTGGGAAAGCTCTAATGAAGGGAAATCACCATCATCTGCCTTGTGCTTTGATGAGTCACATAGGTCTGGCTCATGCTGTCCTGGGGCAGATATGGTCCTCATCTGCCCTGTGGAGTCATGTAAAATAGATGTTCAACAGAAGTTAGTTTAAACTGGACTGAAATGAACAGCCCACACCTACCCTGCACCTCCCTACCATCCCCACAAGCAGAAATAAGAAAAAATACAAGAGAAAGGCAGATTGTTTGAGTAAGAAGAAACAATAATGAGGTACAGATACCTTCGTCTCCTCTCCTTGGGGATGTGTTGCCTTGACTCCAAACTGCATTTTGTCTTCATCACTCCTGGCTGGCTGTGGATATCAGATATGCATATAGGAAAGTTGTCGATTTTCAGTTCAGTCGCACAGTCGTCCGACTTTTTGCCACCTCATGGACTACAGTACACCAGGCTTCCCTGTCCATCACCAACTCCTGGAGCTTGCTCAAATGCATGTCCATCAAGTCGGTGATGCCATCCAACCATCTCATCCTCTGTCGTCCCCTTCTGCCACCTTCAATCTTTCCCAGCATCAGGGTCTTTTCTAGTGAGTCAGTTCTTCACATCAGGTGGCCAAAGTCTTAGAGTTTCAGCTTTGGCATCAGTCATTCCAATGAATATTCAGGACTGATTTCCTTTAGAATGGATTGGTTGGATCTCCTTGAGGTCCAAGGGACTCTTTTATTCCAACACCACAGTTCAAAAGCATCAATTCTTCTGAGCTCAGCTTTCTTTATAGTCCAACTCTCACATCCATACATGACTACTGGAAGAACCATAGCCTCGACTAGACAGACCTTTCTTGGAAAAGTAATGTCTCTGCTTTTTAATATGCTATGTAGGTTGGTCATAGCTTTTCTTCCAAGAAGCAAACATCTTTTATTTTCATGGCTGCACTAACCATCTGCAATGATTTTGGAGCCCGAAAAAATTAAGTCTGTCACTGTTTCCATTGTTTCCCCATCTGTTTTCCATGAAGTGATGGGACTGGATGCCATGATCTTAGTTTTTTCTGAATGTTGAGTTTTAAGCCAAATTTTTCACTCTCTTCTTTCACTTTTATCAAGAGGCTCTTTAGTTCTTCTTTGCTTTCTGCCTTAAGGGTGGTGTCATCTGCATATCTGAGGTTATTGATATTTCTCCCGGCAATCTTGATTCCAGCTTTTGCTTCATCCATCCCAGCATGTCGCATGATGTACTCTGCATATGTTAAATAAGCAAGGCTTTGACATACTTCTTTCCCAATTTGGAACCACTCTGTTGTTCCATGTGCATGCCTAACTGTTGCTTCTTGACCTGCATACAGATTTCTCAGGATGCAGGTAAGGTGGTCTGGTATTCCCATCTCTTGAACTTTCCACAGTTTGTTGTGATCCACACAGTCAAAGGCTTTGGCGTAATCAGTAAAGCAGAAGTAGATGTTTTTCTGGAACTCTCTTTTCCAATGATCCAGTGGATGTTGGCAGTTTGATCTCTGGTCCCTCTGCCTTTTCTAAAACCAGCTTGAACATCTGAAGTTGTCAGTTCATGTATTGTTGAAGCCTGGCTTGGAGAATTTTGAGCATTACTTTGCTAGCGTGTGAGGTGAGTATGATTGTGCGGTAGTTTGAAGATTCTTTGGCATTGCCTTTCTTTGGGATTGGAATGAAAACTGACCTTTTCCAGTCCTGGAAACTCAGCAGTGGCCACTGCTGAGTTTTCCAGATTTGCTGGGGATATTGAGTGCAACACTTTGACAGCATCATCTTTTAGGATTTGAAATAGCTCAACTGGAATTCCATCACCTCCACTAGCTTTGTTCATAGTGATGCTTCGTAAGGCCCACTTGGCTTCGCATTCCAGGATGTCTGGCTCTAGGTGAGTGATCACATCATCGTGATTATCTGGGTCATTAAGATCTTTTTTGTGTAGTTCTTCTGTGTATTGTTGCCACCTCTTAATATCTTCTGCTTCTGTTAGGTCCATATCATTTCTGTCCTGTATTGTGCCCATCTTTGTATGAAATGTTCCCTTAATATCTCTAATTTTCTTGAAGAGATCTCTAGTCTTTCCCATTCTGATGTTTTCCTCTATTTCTTTGCATTGATCACTGAGGAGGGCTTTCTTATCTCTCCTTACTATTCTTTGGAACTCTGCATTCAAATGGGTATATCTTGTCAATTTTACAAATAATCAAACTAGTTTATCAAAGTTATTCTTTCACTCTGAATGAAATATTGGTAGCATATTACTGACTCTAGGAACACTATACTGCTAAACTTCTTACAGCGCACAGGGCAGCCGCCATAACAAGAACTGTCCAGTCCACAATGTCAGTAATGTCCAGTTTACAAACCCTGCCGTAAGGTATGCAACCTGGGCATCCACAGGAATTTTTGCAGTAACATTGATGAGACCCAAGAATAATGTTTGTGTAAATGGTTCATTTACAAATGATGTTTCTTAGGCTAGAAAAATCATTATTTGTCTCTTGTCTAACTGTATATGATTATAAAATATGCAGTGTCAGAGGGTGGGGCCATTATCCCTTCAGATAAAAGTCCGTATGCTACTGCTAAGTCACTTCAGTCGTGTCCAACTCTGTGCAACCCCATAGACGTCCGCCCACCAGGCTCTCCCGTCCCTGGGATTCTCCAGGCAAGAACACAAGTGGGTTGCCACTTCCTTCTCCAATGCATGAAAGTGAAAAGTGAAAGTGAAGTCGCTCATTCGTGTCCGACTCTTCAACACCCCACGGACTGCAGCCTTCCAGGCTCCTCCATCCATGGGATTTTCGAGGCAAGAGTACTGGAGTGGGGTGCCATTGCCTTCTCCAAAAGTCCGTATGGGCAAGGATAAATGGTAATTTACAATGTCATGGTAGTTTTGGGTGTACAGCAAAGTGATTCAGTTTTATATTTATATGTGTATTTTTCATTATTAATTCATTATAAGATACTGAATATAGTTCTCTGTACTATACAGTGGGACCTTGTTGTTTATTTTATACATAGTAATTTGTATCTGCTAATCCCAAACTCCTAATTTATCCCCCTACCTCTTTTCCCTTTGGTAACCATCAGTTTGTTTTCTATGTCTGTGCATCTGTTTCTGTTTTGCTAGTAAGTTCACTTGTATCATATTTAAGATTCCACATAAAGATCCCACACCTAAGTGATACCGTGCAGTACTTGTCGTCCTCTGACTTACTTAACACGACAATCTCTGTGTCCATCCGTGTTGCTGTAGATGGCGTTATTTCATTCTCTTTTATGGCTGAGCAGTATTCTGCGGTGTGTATGCTTACCCCATCTTTATCCATTCATCTGTCAGTGGACATGTAGGTTGCTTCCATGTCTTGGCTGTTGTAGGTACTGCTGTGAACATTGGGGTACATATATCTTTTTGAATTTGACTTTTCCTGGTTATATGTCCAGGAGTGGGATTGCTGGGATAATAGGGTAACTTTAGTTTTTTAAGGCGCCTCCACCCTATTCTCCATAGTGGCTACACCAATTTACATCCCCACCAACAGTATAGGAAGGTTCCTTTTTCTCCACAACCCCTCCAGCATTTATTTTGTAGACATTCTGATGGTGGCCATTCTGAGTGGTGTGAGATGATACCTCACTGTAGTTTTTATTTTCATTTCTCTAATTAGTGATGTTGAACATCTTTTCATGTGCTTATTGGCCATGTGTATTGGAGAAATGTCTCTTCAGGACTTCTGCCCATTTTTTTATTGGGTGGTTTGGATTTTTGTTATTGAGCTGTACAAACTGTTGTATATTGGAAATTAATTCCTTGTTGGTTGCATCATGTGTGAATGTTTTCTCCCAGCCCTTAGGTTGTCTGTGCTTTATATGATTTTGTTTTCTGGGTTCTGTACCTGGAACTAGGAGCCTTGAGTTCCATGAAGCTGCTTCCTCTCCGGAGTCAGCAGAACCTGACACCATTGCCGCCAGTTGCGTGGCTGAGAGGGAGATGAGTTTGGAAATGGGTTCAAGCAAGCTTTGGTTTCAGTGAATCATAAAATGTGGTGTGATTTTCTTTTAATTCAGAGGTTGTTAATAACCTTCAAAGATGAAATTTCAAACTGAAAATGATGTTTTGAATCTTACTTTAGAAAACATGGAGAAAAGTGCTTTTCAGCAAGCAAAGTGATGTTAGGAAAATCACCTTTTATTCCAAATAACAGCTTCTTCATTTAATAATAACCTTTTCTTCCCCCATTGATTTGGCCTTTTCGCTTACATTGCAGGCTGCCCTGAGGATGTTATTACCTGTATGGTAACAAGGAAGTCCAGACTAAGGATGGTAACAGTACCCCCTGAGATTGTGGCATTTATTACTGGGATCTTGGTTTAAAATAAAACTCTTAGGTTGTGTATTTATTATGCATAAACGTGAGAATTCCAGACCTGAGCTGGACATGTTTAGAAAGTGGTTTATCCTTAGAAAAAGCATCTGAAAATAAATTCCATTATGGGCTTTAAATGGTAGATCGAGGACTTAGGGGAAGGTTTATAAAGGATTTATAAAAGGGACACTATATCCTCTGATATACCCAGGGGTAAGAGAACTTGCTTTGTGTTTTGGTTTCCAGGATGCTTCATCTCTGCAGAGTTCAACATTTCAATTCTTAAAATGCTGAGGCTAATGTGCCTAAGATTGTGTGTGGAGTAAGCAAGAATGCTCGTCTCCTGTCTGCTGGACCACTCTCGGGTGTCAGTGTCTCCAGGCTCCGAGTCACAAGCAGTCCTGTACCCATCTCGATTACACAAATTGTACTTAATAACTCTTTGTGGATGCCTGTTCATACCTAATTAAATCCTCTCTAATCCTTATATAATCCTGCATGGCAGAGATTATCACCCTCATTTTGCAAAGGAGGAAACTGACTAATATGACTTGCCTAGGGCCACACAATTAACGAGTGGCAAGGACAGTGTTTGAATGCAAGTTTGTCTAATTCCAAACCCCTTTCATACAACCACCCCATATAATCACTGCGCTGAGCTGAAACTAAGTGTCTTCTTTCATTCAGTCATTCAGCAAATATCTATTGAACATCTAGTATGTGTCGGGAATGGCTAAAGTAGTCACTGAGGATATGGAAGGGAACAAAACAGACTAAGATCCCTTCCCTTGTGTTTCTAGTCTATGGAAGGAGATAGATAATGAGTGTATATGCCATGTGGTGACACAGAGAAAGCAAGGAAGAGGGAAGGAGAGTTCAGGTTAAGTGGCAGAGCTTGCAGGCTAATGTAGAGTGGTGAGGGAAGGCCTTTTTGAGAAGATGACATTTGAAAAGAGACCCATGCAGATGAGGTTGAGGATCTTGGAGTCTGCTGGGCGAAAGCATAGTAGACAAAGACACCAGTACTAAGACCCTGGAGAGAAGCGTGCCTAGAGTGCATGAGGAAGAGCAAGGCCCGTATGGCTGGAGCAGACTGTGGAAGTGGGGAAGCCAAGGGAGATGAGGCCAGGGAGACCAGGGCTAAATGAAGGGATGGGTGCTGAAGGCCTGCTGCCCGCTAGTAAGGACCTTGGCTTTGACTCCAAGATGAAAACCACAAAAATTTGAAGGTTTTGTGCACTGGATGGCATGATATAACCTAGCATTATTAGAGGATTGCTCTACTCTAGGTGCAATGAAAAGCATAAGCTTGGAGGCCAAAAATAGGAAACAGGAGACCAGTCATCCAGGGGAGAAATGACTGGCCTGAACAAGGGTAGCAACAGTGAATGTGAGAAGGGGTTAGATTGGAAGTGTCTTGAAGGCAGAGCCCACAGAATTTCTAACGGGTCAAGATTTTTGACTTGAGCAACTGGAATGAAGTGTGTGCCACTTCCTGAGGTGGTAAAGCCTAGGAGGAGAAGCAGTTTGGGGAGACTGGGAATTTACTTGGGAGTATGTTAAATTTGATTTGGGATATTTCAAAGACCCTACTGGACATCAGAATGGAGCTTTTAATTAGCAGGTGTATGTATGAGTTTGGAGATCAGAGAAGTACAGACTAGAGATAGAAATTATAAAAGCCATCAGTTGACACACAGCATTGAAATCCATGAGACTGCATTTAAAAGTAGCGTGCATGATTGGTTTGAGTGGGGCATAGTCGAAGCTGTGAAACAGAACTGTGCCTGTTTTTCATGCCTTATGATGATGTGCCACCATCTGTGAAACATTGCTGGTAACCCCCAGAGAATTAGCCAGAACTGCTTACATGGTTGGCGGGTAAAAGAACCCACCTACAATGCAGGAGACATAAGAGACAGAGGTTCGATCCCTGGGTGGGGAAGATCCCCTAGAGGAGGAAATGGCAACCCACTTCGGTATTCTTGCCTGAAAAATCCCATGGACAGAGAAACCTGGTGGGCTACAGTCCAAAGGGCTGCATAGTCAGACACGGCTGAGGGATTCAGCAGCAGCAGCTCATATAAAAGGAACTGACTGACCAAAACTCAGTCTGCCTGTGTGGCTCCAGTGAACTGCCAAGAGGTACAGTATAAGCTCAAAGAGGAAATGGTGGAATCCAGGATTACTCAAGAGACCAAGAATTCATGAGTCAAGAGTGTGTTGAAAGATGACTGATTATAAGGACAGAGAAGCATCTAGAATGAGCAATACATTTTTAAAGAGAAAGAAAATGTAGTCTTAGTACTGTAACAGAACTTTGTTAATTTGCCTGCAAAATAGGAGAACAGCAACTGAAGAAAAGCTCCCTTCAAGGTACGATAGAACAGGACCAGCTGGCCTGGTGGGGGCGGAGGGGCGGCATAGAAACACATGGAGGGGTTCAGGTTGGGTGGCCAGCACTGGGGGCTCTCTGGGAGGGAGGGGTCTCTTGGAGCTCAGGACTTCCTGTGCATAAACCAGGGCAGTCCTGGGCAAACCGGGTTGCTTGGTCACTCTTAAGTTCAGGCCAGAAAGACTTCCTGGAACCCAGTCGTTTGGCAGTAGAATAGAAAACTTATCTTTGTTTAATCTGACAGATGTAATTAAAATCTCTTGGTCATGATTTCCCACCCTGAGCATTCACATGCTTAACCTTTTAACTTCTGGAGGGATTTCAGAATGCCTTCTGGCATACAGCAACTTCTACCCATCTACCAGCCTCATGACTTGGAGGCACAGTATAAGATTATAAGGAGTATTTGTGACAAATGAACATCATTATGACTCCAGACAGGCTGCAGTGGGCTTTTGAGGCCAAAGGACCATCTCTGAAGACAGACAGGACTAAGTATTGGCATGTCACTCTGTGGGCATGTCTTCTATGGAGGGAGTTGAGGTGTTGGGGCCTCCCATCCTGCATCCTGCCATTCTGGGCAGTCTGTGCTTCCCAACATGCCCTGAGCCTTCCTCTGAGC
>NW_011494901.1:4336232-4351452 GCF_000754665.1 Bison bison bison
CTTCCTCTGAGCAGTTGGGCCTGGAATTTGCTTTGTCTAACACACTGATACACATGCACCTGGCCTCAGTTTAGCCTCACGTCTGCTGGTTTTCCTACAGTCACCTACACTCATCCTTGGATTTGGCGAGTCCCTGTCACTGAGACCAGTTAGGGAAGGACTTTACGTTTTGCTCACCTTTAAACAAACCCCACTTTCTTCCCACCGCTGGGTATGGAGTAAAGGTATAATAATCACTGAATGATTAAAGGGAGTCCTTCCTTTTTATTATTATTTATCATCACGTTTCCTAAACAATTTCTAGTTCCAAGGTGTGAACCTAATTCACAGCATATTATGTTATACAGGGTTTATTCTGTAACTGAACAACAAGCGAAGATACAATGACAGAGTGTGATGGCTTTGTAGAGCTCCAGAAAGTCAGCCCTTGGAGGAATCATCCAGTTTGACCATCTTGTCAAATCTTCTCATTTTTTACAGGTAAAGAAAGAAATTCAGGACGGATTAAGTGACTGAGGTCACACAGCCAGGTATGGCAAACCTAGGAATAAGAACTTGGTTTGGGGGTTTATATTATAATTTAGTAGGAAACCCTCTCAATATCCTCCTTCAGCTACACTGCTCTATCTACTTTTTCTTTGTGAGCAATAATTTTAACTCTCTCTGATCTTCCAGTTTCTGTCCCCAAGGTCCTCTCAGGCTTAGCTATAAAAGATAACTCAACAGCAGTTGTTGGAGAAGGCAGTGGCACCCCACTTTAGTACTCTTGCCTGGAAAATCCCATGGACGGAGGAGCCTGGTGGGCTGTAGTTCATGGGGTCGCTAAGAGTCAGACACGACTGAGCGACTTCACTCACTTTTCACTTTCACGCACTGGAGAAGGAAATGGCAACCCACTCCAGTGTTCTTGCCTGGAGAATCCCAGGGACGGGGGAGCCTGGTGGGCTGCTGACTATGGGGTCAGAGTTGGACACGACTGAAGTGACTTAGCAACAGCAGTTGTAAAAATAGTAGCAGGGCCCTCTCAGAAGTTTACCAAAAACCAGGGAACCCACTCTGCAAAGAATATAATCACCCTTGTAAAAGAACCCCCGACAAACGCACACCTCTGTGGGCAGCAGATCCCAACTCTCCGACGCGCCCAACAGCAATACACAACCAAAGACAGCACAGCACACACACCCACTTTTGTATTTTTATTGTGGAACTGATTCTTTTTTCTTTTACATCAAATATCCTCAATGGAAGAGGGGATATTGCACACAAGTATCATAAAAGCACTACGTATTACTTTCACTGGAAACTAATTTTCTACATTAGATATGACTGGATAGGATAGAAGTGATGCAGGATTATAAGACGTAATACCATACACAGCTGCGGACCGACACAAACACCATTCAGGACGAGAGAGAGGAGTGGGAGGTGCTTCTCGGCAGGGCCCAGGCCCCACCCTCCCGGGGGAAGGGCCGTAGGGCCTTCTGCTGGGCAGCCTGGTCTTAAGGCCCCATCTCAATGGCTCCTTTTTTGGGGGGAGCGCCAAATGAGTACAGAGAAGCTGTTTATTTTTCCCTTCCTTTTCAGTTTTTGATGCTGCCTTTTAAAATGAATAAAGTCACAGATTTTTTTTTTTCCATAGTAAATAGTTTTAATACCAGGTGAATAACCTAATCGCCTTCAAAGAAGTGCTCATCCCTAGGCTGCTTTTGGTGTGTTGTTCAGTTGGTTAAATGATAAAAAAGCTTTACAGTTCCTTTCAAATGGAAATAGGATCGTTTCTTCTAAATCTGAAGTGCAAAAAAAAGTTATTAATCTAACTCACCATATCATTACTGAGCAAGAACCTCCTGTGACAGGTGACTAAAGAGGCAAGAAAAGCAATTTCAGAATTGCAGAACAGCTCCTGAGAGCTGAAATTTGGTAACAGGGAAAATGGGAAGTGGTAAAATTTCCATTAGCAAATGATTAAACCTTATTAAATGAGTATTGGAAAGCTCCTAAACTGTGTAAGCTATTGGAGACACTTAAAACATTCATATACACTGGGGAAACCATTCACTATGATATGTAAGGTTAAAAAAAAATTTTTTTTGAACTCCATGGGAAATGGCATATAAGGGTTGGGGGAGGGGTGAAGGGGAAGGTCAGTCATTGTATCCAGTCCCACCACAAGACTGAGAAAAGCATGCACAAGGATTGGGTTTTGAGAAACGGGATAGAATTAGTTAAAATTGAAAATGGAGGATCATCTCTAACATTTAGTCTCTGTAGAATTTTAAGAATACTACCAAAAAGGTCATGATCATGAGTGCTATATCTCGATGGAATCCCATCATTTAAACAGAATGTAAATTCCTTCCACTCAAATATTCAATCTATACAATTGGATTACATAATCAGTATGAATAAAGCTCCTAGAAGTCTGTGTCAATCTTTAGCTCTCACCATGAATGTACATGGTACATTGTGATGGCTGTTTCTAAACTAATTGTGTATTTATGGAACTAGCAAAATTAGGTTAGTCACACAGGTAGGAAAGGTGTCTGGAAGGACAGGAGCAACCTATAATGTAAATATTCGTTTTCCTGTGATATTTGGGCTCTGTGGTCATCACTGAGAATAATGGATGGAGAAAGGTACTTATCTATTTAAAGAGCCAGCTGATCAGTGACAGCTTTTGTGTATTTTTTCCACTAAATTCCAAAGCAAAAAAAGAAAGAAAAAGAGTGGGATAGAATGGTTATATTTGAAGACTGGCTATAATTCTCCTAAAATGTTTGGTTTTTTTCTTAAAGCAAAATTATGTACATGGTAAATTAATGTGGGAAATTGGAAAACAATTCCATCTTCTATCAAAGAAAAATCAACCAGAGGTCTGAATTTGGCAAGAAGGCTGGAAGTCTCTTTCTCTTCCAATGAATTCTGTGAACCAACTTAACAACTAGTTATTAAGAATTATCTTGAGTATCGTAGGTTGGCTCTTAAAACACCTTTGAAGTAGATGAGTTTATACTCATTGAAATCCATTTTTGTCAATGAGTTTCCTATCATGTGTTCACTTTTTGTACCCTTAATGCATTGTTCTTAAGGACTTCCAAGAAACAGGGTAATAAATAAAAGCTGCATTTCTAGAGAAGCCTAAAAAAAATAGATTTTTTAAAAAAATTAAACATTTGAAAAATGTAATTCACAGCATTAAGTAGACTGCATTAGGTCCTCAGTGAAGGGACCCAGAAGAAGCATTGTTTAAACCCTCATAGTAGTTAGCAGTGCAAAACACACACTTATCAGACAAAAATAAACTAAAATGTTAATTCTGAAATAAATAACTACATAGGAAATAAAACGAGGTGATTGTTGACTACTCCGTAGGTCTTAAGAGTCTGCAGGAGACACAAGGCGACAGAGCCCAGAACAGCTGTCACCAAAAAGTTTGCCACATCTGAACACTGGGTGCGCTGATCTGCAACTTGAAACTTGACATCAGTTTTAATCATGAACTGGCTTCCCAGGTTCACAGTTCAGTGATAACAATGATGAACATGATCTCTGAACTCTACATAATAAACCATAGGAGCTGGAAATTCATTTGCTTTCAATGAATTTTTTTTCCCAGAAAGGAAAATCCCAAAGCAAATTTTTGCTAGGATCCTTTGAACTTGTCTTGGTTCTTTTACCTCATGGTTGAAGATCTTGAAAGAAGTATGCAGGATACCACTGGGTGATGTACTTGTAAAGGCCTAGAAAAGTTTAGCCATTCTCCCCCACTCTCAAATAGCACATACCCAGATTTTTGTTATGGGACTCAAGGGGTGGGAGGTATTACTATTCCTGGTAGGATGGACTTTTAATAAATATTACTGCAATATCAGACTTCAGTTTTCACCAGAACTTCAAAAAACACTACTCATTTTTTTGTCTTACAAAACACTTAAAAAAAAAAAAAGGACTGTCACTTGAAAATTTTCTGTGCATTTTCCTGTAAATGAAAACATCTGTTAAAAAGTTCATCTATGAAAAGTTCCCACATATCTTAAAAAAAAAAATTCTTCTGTACACTTGTTCCCATAATTATGCTGAAATTAATGGAAAATTAAAAAAAAAAAAGCCACTGTAAGACAAAGGAAGCTAAATACTGTACACTTGCTGAGAACCTCTTCCACCATTAAGATTCATTGTTTTCCCAGTTCTGATCATAGAAGCCATTTTAGTCTTGAACTTGCAGTAGTAAAGAAGCTAAGACAGGCTCAACTTGTTTGGCTGAGGGGCCTGAGGTGGTATTCAACACAATGCTCAGCATCAGACTGTTGCACCAATCAGGTAAGCTCCAAGTACCCCTCCCACATGCACACACATGCTCCTGTAACTGGAGTATCTATAATCCTACACGGATGTTTTATAAACTTGCTGTCTCACATTAAAAAATAAGTGCATCAAGTATCTTTGTACATTCAAGTCACTTCCTAAGGCAAATTGTCTACCTATGTACTCCCAACTGCTTTGGTATTTGCTTGTTAATTGGGGTGGACTTGGGTGTCTCCGCATGCAGGTTAATTGACTCAGAGTGGACTAGCTGTGTGCACAGATGCTGGGAACATGCCTTAGATCAATCTACTTGTGTGTTTGAAGAGTCTGAGAGTTCTGAATGGGGTTCAAACCACTTGTATGTCCAGTCTACACTCCCTACACTATGTCAGTGTGCAGCCTTCAAACTGAAGGAGCTTAATTAAGGCGTGAAAAATCTCACATGCCCTCATAACAAGTGTTGTTCTTTTCTGTTTTCTTCCAGCCAACTTGTTTTAGGAAATTAAGACCCTTTTTGATGACTCAGACTGCCACAAGTTACAAACTTTGCAGACAACAGAATAGACAGAAAATGCAGACGTGACTGTTGGTTATTTTCTCCTCCCTGCCCCACCCTGCTCTCTTTCTCTCTGGTATCTCACCAGCACTCTTTACCATTACATCTCCTTCTCTTGCATTCTTTTTTCCTTCTCATTCTCTCTCTCTCTCTCTCTCTGTCCTGTGTTCCCTCTCTTGTGCACGCGCACTCTCTCTCTCTCTCTTTCTCTCTAAGACAAATGCCTCTACCTTAGCAGAAGTCAGCTGGGTTTGCTAGTGCATGGTTTCCAAATGTTCAGCAGAGATGAACTGGGGTAGGTAATTTTGCAGTAACTTGAACCCTAGTGTGGGAAGACTGCTACTTCCCTTAGCAATCAGCAAAAACTGAGAAATATTAGTGACTTGTATCACCATGACACAGTATAGTGTTTGGCAGGTAACAGTTCAGCGACTTATTTAGATGAATTGACGTTTTTTTTAGAAAAGGTGGTTTCAAATCGAAGAATTTCTGGAAACAAAGTTCAAATCCTGTGGTGCGGCTGACCTTGGTTGTTACAGTTCGATCTTGCATGCAGGGAAGGATTCATCTTGCATAACCACTGTGCTGCTGCTTGCTAAAACCATGATGTTGAGGTCCTGCTGTTTCTCATGGGTCTCCTGGTACCATTCCCTCATCACTTCTGAGTCATGAGTCGGGATCAGGGTCACCTGCAGGGAGAGAGAAAACAGCTGCTGAAGAGCAGAACCAGAAATGGGGTGGGGAAAAATAGAACAGCAGTAAGGTATTAATTAGACCATTAGAAAAAGAAAGGGAAAGAGAAAAATATTCTATTGTCCTTAGAAAATCCATAGGACTTTCCAACTTACATTTTCTAGGAACCAGAATAAAGCTGCTAAAAAATTAGTTTTTCTGGGGCAGTTGAAGACTAGAACCAAAAGCAAGTCATGACTAGCCAGTTAGTTCATCTGTATCAGTTTTCAATTCTTTAGCATTATGAGAAGTTCTTCAGTTAAGGTGGAATTTCTTGTATTTTCTTTAACACAACTGATGTTTTACATTAAAGATATTGCATATTTAAAACAAAGGGGCATTTAGTTATTAATGCAGCCGAAAACCTTCTAATTGCATGTTAACTAACATTTCATCATGAGAGCAAAGATTTATGTCTTTGTGTGTGTGTTTGGGGACAGAGGAGTGGGGTGGGTAAGTGATTACTAGCTTAAATTCTATCTAGTATTCAGTAAGAGGCCACTGAGTGCATTAGATTTCATATAATGAAATAACCAGGATTTCTATTTAACATTATGCAAATAGTTTACTAGATCACTATACAAAACCGTAAATAAAACTTAGATAAAATCCATAACTGAAATAATGAGTGGTTTGTGGCTCATTACGATGTTTGGGTGTTGGGAGTGTCCTGCTAAGGACCATTTTCAGCAGTGCTCCTGCAGAATCTCATGTGGACAGCTGATTTTCTAAATGGCCATATCTCTAGCTTTTGTCTACTTGGGAAAGACAAGTAAAGGCTAATCTTTATCCATCTCACATGGAAATATGACACTTGGTTACGCTGGTTAATTTTCTTGGTATATGAACGGTGTGTAATCTTGGGCCCACTCTGCAGATTATACTTTAGGGTGGTAAAGTGGCCTTCCTCCAAGTCCATGGTGGCTGGTGGCGCAAATGCTTTTAGACCAGCTTGTGTGTGTGAAATCCACTTTGTCCAAGTGCAGCAGGCCCCGTGGGCACCTCATGGGGATCCACGGTGGTGCCTCATTAAACACGATCCCTTCCTGCTGCCTCTGGACACAGCTCCACGTGTTGTGCAAACACCGTCCTGGAACTCTTACCTGCATGTTGCTGCCCCACTGGGCTTTCCCTTCCAGCAAGGCATCCAAGACAGCCCGGCTGGGCTCCTCAGCAGCAGGGTCGTTCCCACTCACCACGTAGTAGGATGATCTCACTCTCTTGAAAAATTCAACGTCGACATTCTTACTATTGCTATGGTTGGGAATATAGCATAGGTCCAGGTACACAGGGGGGCCTGGGGGCACAGCTGAGGGCTTGGACGTCTTGGTGGTTCCTGGCCCTTCAGTAAACAAATAAAAACAAAGAGAAGGCCAGGGTCACAAAAATGCAAAGAGACTCATCTGTCCAGCAGGCCTTCCCTACTTATTCCCCAGAAGGCGCTCTGGGACATGGGAGTGGGTGTGGGCACTCCCCTCTCTCACAGAGGGCATTTGACACTGGCAGTCTGAGACAGCATCACTTGACTGTTTACCATCTCAGGAGAAATGAAGAATGGGGCATTTCCCTTAAACACATTAGCAATTAAGAAGAGTTGCCAAGGCTTTCCCCAAAGATAGAACTAGACGCTAACACTCCTAAAAGAGCTGCTAGTGTGTCTTTTCATTTGAAATGTGATCTAAGAAATAGATTTTAAAGGACAAAGGAAAGCATCTGCATTTGGTAAAGCATAGTTAAGCCATCTTAGTAATTCATGTTAGGATTTCATTTAAAAGCAGTTTGGCCCACAGCTGAATATTATCCCCTCACATTTGATCTAGCCAGTAGTCAGATCTTGATGTCATATGATCTCCAAGACCCTCAGCACCTCAGCCTCATGCATAAACTGATGAAAACACTGTATTCTCTCCTTAGGACAGTCCTCTAAATGGTAGACGTCTCTCCTTAGACAAGACTAGATACCAAACTTTAGCAACAGGAAGGTTCAGAAAGACTCTGCTTTCTCTAGCCAATCAGAACATACCGGACTGAGGTAAGGGGTAGGTATGTCACAGCCAAAATTCCCCCCAAGTCAGAAAGCCTGGGCAAAATGAAGGTTCAGATTAATCTCAGTTTCTGGCTACCTTGTTTCTAGAATTGGCTTTCTGATTTGTTCTAATCAGAAGGTTGAAACATTAACAGAACTAGCATTGTAAGGCAGTGGTTCTTCCTCCTGGCCACATGATTAGAATCACTTAGCATGCTTAATACAGATGCCCTGGCTTCAATGGCTGTGGTAAGGCTTCACTGACCAGGGTACCATCACTTTTTAAAAGCATCCCAGCCAATGCTAATGTGTATCTGGTTTGAGACCACTGCTGTGAAACCACTTAAAATACTAGCAGGATCCTCTAAATTTAATTCTCTTGCCTTTCTCCATGGGATGTATAGAGACTGCCATCCCACAGTCAAAATCAGCTATGAACTGGTTTATTTTTATTTTGGAGGGCAGGGGGTAGTAAGAATCAGCCAAACTGGTATTTGGATAAACTGAATCATTTCATGAATAGATTAACCAGCCATTATAATGAACCTAAGCTAAAAGTCCTAAACATATTCATGTGTAAATCTCCCAAAGAATTCTGACTTGTAGCAGAGGTTTGTGAGTTACAGTTCATCTAATATTTTTAAATGCCTGCAGTTTCCACTTGCACCTTGAATCACTCCCGTTGACACCAAATGAACATTGCTCATAGAAGCCCAAACTGAGAGAACCACTGGAAGTTGACCCAGGTTTGTTTTAAAATTAATTAATAGTGCAGTTTTGTCTTTTAAAAAAATCTGTTGGGAAAGCATCCTCAATGTAAATTCAAATTAACTCACTTTCCCTCAAAATTATCTTTAAATGACCAAAAAAAAAAAAAAAAAGTGATAAAATCAATTGTGTGGGCTATAGTGTAAGTTTCATGAGTTTGGTAGCAAATTTCAGTTGGGTTTTTATCTGTTTGAATTGATTTCATGTTTTCTCCTAAGTGCATGGTCACTGTCAAGTCCTTTAGATCAAGATTTATTATCTGGTGGCTCTATACAAATTCTAAGCATGAACAAATTCAGTTTGTTTTCTATGTGCAAATAAAAAGAGGAAATCTGATATGAGTCTTGAAATTGATGCTTCACGTTGCCTAAAAGTAAAAACTTGTAACTAGTACTTCCTAAAGTACTAAATACTGAATTTTAGAGTTTCAAAGGTTCGTCTATCAGATTTTCCATAATAAATCAAGAAAGTGTTGCTTATTTTTTGCTTTACATGTTTGTGAACTGTGATCTAAAACCTTCAAGTAACTATGTAAAGCAAATAAAATATATGAATTCAAATCCCTGTGATTGTTTTGAAGCAACAAAATGAAGCTGGATCATCAGAAACCCAGATTCATCAAAAACCCAGATCACTGCCGAGAACTTGATAAGTCTAAGAACCTGAAGTCAGGGATGCTTGCTCTTGCCAAGTTGAATTTCGACCTAAAACAAGATGTTGAGTCTGTATTAGTGAGGCAGTGTGGTCAGAATGGAATAAGTAGAGTCTTGGATGCTCTTTTCTCAATCTGTACTGGGTACCCAGTGGTCAGCTGACCTCACTGGTTGATTAACCAGAGCACTGCCTTGAATGAAGATGCATCTCCAGCCAGGTGATTTTTTTAATTTAAAAAATGTTATCATTTTAATTAAAATATTTTTACTTTTAAAAATGGAACCTAAACCTTGGACCTATGATGTTTATTCCAGGCTTGCCTTGGAACTCTAGTTCTCCCTAGGCCTGCGGGAGCTCCTGGCTCATGGCACCTCAGCTTGATTCTGGGGCCAGCATGGTTGAAGCCAGTGTCAACAGAATCTTCCCGAGGAGCCTGAAACACACATCTTTGGTTCTGAAGATTCGGACAAGGCTGCAGTTTTGCAAAAGGGAGCAAACCCAGGGGCCGCATCTGGGAAATCAGAGCTGCCCTGGGCTATATGCTGAGCTCCCTGCAAGGCCTGTGGGCTACACTGGGTGGGTCTCCCTACCTTGTGGCAAAAGAAAATGGTGAAAGGAAGGAAGGGCACTAAGCTGTGCTCTCTCACCTCCCCAGTACAAAGTCAGGGGGAAAGGCAGAGGCTGTAGCTAAAAGTAGAATTGCAGTGTCCTGTTCCAGGATGCCAGCACCTCCCACCTACCTGCAGTTGCCGTCTTCACCGATTTGGATGTGGAGGCATTGGCGGCATTCTTGGTCTCCTTGTCTTTCTCTTCCCCACGTGCAGCTTTGACCTCAGGAGTGGTGGTAGTTTTGGTTGCTTTTTCCACAGATTCTTTCTTCTTAGGAGAAGCCACTTTGGACACCTTATCCGAGGATTCCTTCAAGGCCCCTGGCTTGGGTGAAGCCGCAGAGGGCTTGGACTTCCCATCACCCTTCTTGACAGGTGAGGACGACTTGGTCTTGGTACCAGGCTTTTTGGTCTTGGTCTTCTCTTTCAGGTCTTTCTTCAGAGCTTTGCCCAGGTTCTGCTCGATGGCCAAGGCCTCCGGGTCCATCATGGACACATCAGGGTGGCGTGGAGAAGGGCTACGGTCCTGCATGGGGGCCGGAGGTGGATCCATGTGTTTGTAGGTGACAGTTTTATCTGTGGGGATGGTTTCCGACTCATCTTCAGAGTCAATGTTGGCATCAGCTGTGATGGAGGGGCACTCTTCAGTCTCTGGAGGGACATCAGAGTCAGTCTGGGACGGGGCGGACTCGCTGACTGAGGTGGGAGGGGTTTCATCACATTGTCGGCCCTGGGGCTTCCCTCCAGGGGGTGGCGGGGCTCCTCCTGACTGGGTGAGGGGCTTTTCCGATTCTTCAGTTGGCTCTTCACTGGCAAACCACTCGAGAGGATTGGGATTAATGAAGGAAGGTGAGAGCTCCGTCTTGGGATGCTTGTATTCGCAGGAGGACACAAGGCATAAGTCCACATCCTGGCGAGCCTCGGAGGGGGACTTCTTTTCTGCCGTGTAGCACTGGTCTGAAGTCTCATAGGCATATGAAGATACCTGGGGGGCTCGAGTGATTTTCTCTGGGGTCTCATAACAGTATGCGGAGGCATCTGGGGATCGAGTGGTTGTTGTTGATGTCTCGTAGGAGTAACTTTCAGACTCAGGGAAACCGGCAGTTTTCTCAGTGGTCTCATAAGAGTAGCTGGAATCCCCAAGTGTGTGGCCGCCCTCTTCAGAATCGTCATAGCCATTGCTGATGTCATCCAGGAGCCTTCGAGACCGCTCAGCCTTTTCGTAGCTGTAGGCACTCACTTCAGGGGTCCTTATGGTCTTCTCACTTATCTCATACGCGTACCCAGACTCTTCCGGGCTCCGGGTGGTCTTTTCAGTAATCTCATAGGCATAGCCACCATCTTCAGGACTCTTGCTGGTCTTCTCCATTGTCTCATAGGAGTAGCTGCTGTCACATGGGGATTTGGTGATGCTCTCAGTCTTCTCATAGTAATAGCCACTCACATCTGGGGTCCGGGTGGTTTTCTCATAAGCCTCATAGTCGTAACCTTCTTCATCTGGAGACCTGGTCATTGTCTCAGGCTTCTGATAGGCATAGCTGAAGTCTCCAGGTGTCTTTCCTCCAGTATCCTTCTCCATGCCAGGTGTGGTCAAATCTCTATTCAAGGCTAGATGGTGCGGCATCGTATCAAATAACATGGAGGCACGGAAGCCATAGGGCTCTGTGGACGCTGCATCCATCGGTGGGGGAGAGGCAGTGTGGCACGCTGCTGTGCTCTCTTTGACTGCAGAGGTAGAATCTGAAAGACTAGGGGAATACAAAGGAGAGGATTCTCTTGGGGTGAGTGGAGAGATATCAGATTTAGGAGATAGCTTCTCAGCATCCAGACTTTGCACTTTTTCAGAGGTGAGTGAGGCATATAAGGATATGTCTCTGGGAGGAACAGCATCAGACAGAGTATCTTCTTGGAGAGGAGATGCTATCTGAGAAGGGGTGTGAGCAGAAGAGGTGGATGGGGAAGCCTCCACCTGAGACACCGAGATGAGCTCAGAGAGATCATTATCTTGGGTGTAGGACGGCTCCTCTGTTGGTGGGATCTTATGGGATAAACTAGAGTCCTGCATGTCAGAAGGACTGTAGTCCACCTCAGTGGGCCCGTTTTCAGTGATATGAAGCATGCCTGCACCCACTGTAGGGTGATCGGGAGACTGACGACTGAAGTCCATAGCAAGGGAGTGCTCAGGGGACTCCTGGCCAAATTCAATAGACATTGAGGATTGTTCTGATCTGTGATCTTGAACTGGAGTCTGAGACTTGGCTGTTTTAGGGGAGAAGTCTGGTGGAGAAATTGACATTGGTCGTGGGCATTCTTCTTTTGATGGAGACATTTCTGTTTCCTGGAAAGTGGTAGGCGTTTGCACAACAGACACTGAGAGAGAGTCATCTACTTCAGTGGAGTGTGGGGATCCAACCTCAGCGTGCAGTGAGGGAGACACGTCGTCTGTCGTTGGCTCTGGGAATGAGCTGGTAGCCACAGAAGCTGTGGAGACGGAGGCCACCCCCTCCATATGAGAGTATGTGTCTTCAACTACCCCCTCATCGACAGGGGTAGCTGACTTGTCTGAGACGGTGCCTTCAGAAATGGACATCTTAGTGTCTTCTTTAAGAGATCCAAACTGACTGACATCTATTTGTGTAGGAGAAACATCTCCTCCTAACTTCCTTTCATCTAAGGTCAGTCCTGCTTGAGAACTCATGTCTTCAACATCATCAGTTTTCTTTTCTTGACCAAAGTCTTCCTTTATTGGTATAAAATCTGTGCTTTTCCCTTCCTGTTTGTCTTGGAAAAGACCAGTGGAAGTCATGTCAGAAACTGGACTTATTTGGTCTGGAGAGGCTTCTTTTTCATCCTTTCCTTCAAAGGGGCTTTCGGTACCTCTGCCAGGAGCCTTGTCATCTGCACTTAGGAAACTTTCATATGCAGACTCGGATCCAATTAGGGGAGGGCTCCGTAATGGAGACAAAACTTTTTCAATAGGAGATTCTGAGTCAGGCACAGGTTCATCCATGGGGCTTATGGAAGCCCTTTCACTTTCATCTTTGGCATCACTGAATTCAAAGCTCACCGGGACTGCTGCTGGTTTTTCAATGACCTCTGTGGGAAGATGACTAGATTTCTCTTCAGTTGGAGATTGGTAGTATGGTGTGTGGCCAGCACTGCCAGTCACAGACTGAGATGGAGACACCACTTCCAGGGTCTTATCCTCAGGACTGGCACAGTGTTCTTCCACTACTTCTTGGGTCACCTCAGGAGACACTGGGACAACTTCTGCTTCTGCTGAGACTTTAATCTCATTGGGTGTCAGGGAAAAGTTCACGCTACGTTCACCCAGGGGGGTCTTTTCTATGGGTGATGGCGGAGATGGACTCAGGGATGGGCTCTTGGGTGGACTGAGTTTTTCATCCAAAACTGGTGAGACGGTGTCTTTGATCTCCAGCGTGGCACCAGCTCTCACATCTTTCTCTTCAGAGTAGTAGGCCTCACGTAGAGCAGATCTGCTGAATTTGTCTTCCTCCATGGAGGAAGGTGGTGAGATGGTGGAGGCTGAAGCATTGTAGTCCCTCCCATCAGTGGCATCTGTTTTTGACCCATCAGAAAGTCCATTGAGAGATGTCACAGCAGGTTTGGCATATTCCTGAGAATACAGTGAAGACTCGTATTTGGTGATGTTTACAAATTCTTGAGACGGGGACTCGGTCTCTTCATTGTTGGTCTCGTCACTCATCACGTCTCGGGGAGTAGACATCTCATCCATGGGGGTGGGCTCGCTGGATATCTCAATGGTAGACTGGGTGTAGCCGGAGGTGGCCGTGAATTCTTCAGGCTGGTCTTCCCGATTCTCCTCGTCAGAGGCAGTGGCCTCACTCTCCGAGCCTCCAGGTAAAGTCTCGTCGTGAATGGAAGAGGCAGGTTCTTGGACGGGAGACTGGGCTCCCACAGGCTTGGGGGCCATGGTGAGGAACCCATACTGGGCCTCGGCAGCCTTGTCCACCACAGCCCTCACGTAGTCTTCTGCTTCCGCCTTTTCGGGCTCATAGTCTTCCTCCCTGGCGTCCTCGGCTCTGTCCTCCTCTTCCGCCTCCTCCTCAGACTGCTCGGCCTCTCCCTTCTCCAGGGCCTCATCCATGTCTTCTTCGGCTCGGTCGTCACCACTGGCCACAGACTCCCTCTTCTCCTTGACGTGCGCATCCGCCTCAGCCTTAGCACTCTCCTCCTCCTCCGCCAGGCTGTACTTGGAGGTGCTCACACGCACGTGGTCCTCTGCGTCCTCTTCCGGTTCCTCCGCCTCTTCAGTTTCTGCCTTCTCTTCATAGTCTCCGGTCTCAGAGGACTCCTCGAAACCTGCACCCTCGTCTTCAAATTTTTCAGTGTCCTCCACCCCCTGCTTCTCAACGGGCTCCAGCTCCTCGGGGGTCTGCTCACACTCCCCCTCCCCTTCAGTGGTGGTGATTCCCTCATCAGGGGACTCGGCGGGGCCTTTGATGACTTCGGTCTCTTTCTGGATGACATAGGCTTCGACGGGCTCAGTTTGCTTCAGTTTCTCTTCATCTTCGATCAGCTCCAGCTGAGGCTTGATGTCTTTCGCGACGTCGACCTCTTCAGCCTTCAGCTCCTCAAAGTCCTTGGTCAGATCCTCGGGGGAGGACATGAGGGACCTCTCGGCCTCAAGTTCTTTGGCGGGGCCGGTGGTTGCTAACCCAGCCACAGCTGCTGCGGCAGGCACCGGGCCAAGGGCTGCTGCCGCAGCCTCTGCAGTCTTGCCTTCCTTCTTGACCACTTTAATCTTCCCCTTCTCCTTTGGCTTCCCAGCAGCCACTGCCTCTTTCTTGACAGGCTCTTCCTTCTTGGGTACTTTTGGTTTTAATGCAGCCGGTTTTTTTGCCTCAGCTACTGGAGTAGGTGATTTCTTTGTGTCTTTAGGAAGTTTCTTAATTTCTTTTTTGGGCTCCTTTTCCTCCTTTTTAATTTCCTTCTTTTCCTCCTTCTTCACTTCCTTCTTGGCTTCCTTGAGTGGGGTTTCTTTCTTAACCTCTTTTTTGATTTCTTTTTTCTCTTCTTTCTTGATTTCTTTTTTGACTTCCTTTTTCACCTCTTCCTTTTTTGGTTTTTCCTCCTTCTTGACAGGTGTTTTGTCCTCCTTCTTAGCCACTTCTTTCTTTGGCTTTTCCTTTTCCTTCTCCTCTTTCTTCTCTTCGGCTTTTGGCTTTGTCTCCTTCTTCACCGTCTTCTCCTTGGCGACTTTGGGTTTGACATCTGTGCCCTGCTTCTCGGCGCCCTCAGCTTTGGCTGGGGGCAGCTCTTCTTTGCTGGGCGTCTCCTTTTCTGTCACTGGAGGTTTGGTCTCGGTTTTCACAGGTTTGTCTTTTTTCACCGTCACCTTTTCTTTGCTTTCAACTTTGGGTGCCTTTTCCAGCCCTTTTGTGACTTCAGGGGTTTCTTCTTTTGACTCCTTTCGCACGGTTTTGCTGGGGAGTGGTTTTGCGGCTGGTTTCAAACTCTCACGGCTGTCAGCCCTCTGTTTCAGTTTTACTTGTTTCACGGCAGGGGGGGGCCCCCGGGCCGGGGGGG
>NW_011494901.1:4351552-4358158 GCF_000754665.1 Bison bison bison
TGTTTCACGGCAGGGGTGGCCACCTGGCCCGTGAGGTCCTTCTGGGTGGCCAGCGGCTGTTTCAGGAAGTCCAAATGTTTGAGCTTTTCCAGTCCTTCCAGGATATTGTATTGGGTACTGTTGCCAGGAAAGAGAACTCGGATGATCTTTTCTGCAGGGTTTGCTGGATGCCACACGATCAAAGATGAGACTGATGTTAAGTAGGAAATTGGGATGTCTATTTCTTGACCATTAGGCAGGATTAGTTCAGCCTTGTCTTTGTTGGTGCCAGTCCACTGCTGCATGAAATACTGCATCTCCTTGCTGCTCTTGACTGGGTTAAGCACATACATCTCCAGTTTACCAACTCCCATTTTTTGGAAAAGAATGACAGGATCGATGGTATTGCCTACGCTTCTGAACAGAGGTTCTGGCTTCATGGACAGTTTGTTTAGGTACTGGAGAGTGAAGCAGGCTTCTTCTATGCTTCTCTTCATCTTGATGTTTGGCTCTGGATTTTTCAGATTTTCAGGTACATTGAGAAATACAACTCCTAAGTCGGGAGAGATGAGGTTTTTCATCCAGTCACTATTGGTGGTGGAGCCCTGGGACTGTTCCTCCTCGAGCTCTGCGATTTTCCGTTGGAGCATGCTGTTTATTCCAGGCAAATTGTCATCCCCAATGTGGGTGAGCAGGATGGAGTCCACTCGGTCCAAGTGTCGGATGAGCTTCCAAAAGCAGGATTTTCTTTCTGAGCCTCCGTTGATGAGCATATTGAATCCATTCACTGCAAACAGTGCAGAGTCGCCCCTCCCTCCTGGAAAAATGTAACAGCAGGGCTTGGAGAGCTTTAGAAATCCACCTGATGTGGGGGGTTCTAGGATGTCAAAGGGAGACGGGACTTCCACAGATTCCGAGAGATATTCGGTAAATTCAGAAAGTCCTTCCATTTCTGGCAATATAGATGCTGAGTTGAGTTTAATATTGATGAAGTCTTGGAGATTGTGTCTGTCAAGATTGGAGTTTTTCCAGTCCCCTTCTTCGGGACAGAAAAGGGTTAAGCTGGCTTTGTTGGCAGGATGGGTGGTACTCAGTAATTCCCCAATCTGGGATTTAAAAAACAAATCATAAGAAAAAAAGAAAAGGTTTAAGTGACTGTCATCACTGATCCAGCCCCTCCATCTATTACTAGGTATTACAGGACCATTGGATGCACACAGGGCAAATGTCAGGTGTTGGTAGGTAAATATTTCCATACTGGTAAGCTAACAGCCTCTGTCCTGACCGCTCCTTCCATTCCCTTCTGCCTTCTCCCTGCCCCCTCCACCACCTCAGACCTCGCCACCATCTGTTCTTGCCCCTCAGGGGATCTTCAGAATTCTGCTCCACTTCTAAGGCCAGTGACTGTCTGGATGATCAGTGCCTATGTGGTTATGAAACACTTTGCACAGCACCCCTGGGTACTTGCCATGCAAAAATGCCCTTTAAAAAGTAAAAAACTATCACAGGAGAAAGTTAGGTGAGTCATTTCACCACTGATATAAAATGTTTCTTATATTCCACTGGGCCTGGCTAAAAGGACTGATGACACATTAAAAGAATTTAGATATAGTGCACATGGTGTCTATATTTAGAATTTGGTAGGTAGAGAAGAAAAAAGTTTAGTGGCTTCTTTTCGCACCTTGGAGATAGGAAGTTATAGACCACACATTAATACAAAAAACTACTGGTTCTGGCATCAGTTCACACTGTGTAAAGCATGAGTGGTTCATCCAGCAGACTTTCTGCAAATACAGATACTCTGAAACCATGATGGTTAGAGCAGTTGGGTATTACATGAGCAAGTAGCCAGATTTGTCCCCCATTTGCTCCCGTTTGAATCCAAGGTGGGATGTTCTGCTCCATTCTAACTCCTATTCTTTTCAGGGCAAGCCGGGCCTGAGTGGCTAAAATCAAATTCGGCTAAGAGGTGCGGCAGGTAAGGATATGATCCAGCTGTGTACAGGTGGTATTCAGTCACTGACTCTTTTTATGTGAAGCAGGTAATCACCAAGCTCAAGCAGAAGGTAAAAGGATTTAAGGAATACCTCTGTACCCTTTGGCTCTTCACCTCTACCCAGAGAGCTTCTATGAAACAAAGGAAATGACTCCCAAAGAAAACAAGGCTGCACAGAATTCTTAGGAAGTCAAGGGCCTTAAAAAACAGCCAAGAGGCTGGTGAATGTAAAACTATGATGTACAAGAGAAAGCACAAAAGAAAGTCAGCAGTGCCCAGAGATAGAAAATCCACTTCCTTTGGAGAAGCAACAGCGCACTATGCACAGGACAAGAACCTAGCCCGTCAAGGAGACGGAGAGGGCCCAGGAGGAGGAGGAGAAGTAAGTACTAGGGCCTTGGACCAGCCCCCAGAACTGACTTCCAGACCTGTGCCAGCATGCACGCTGGAGAGAGGGGGCCCTCGGGACAAAGACTGGGTGTCACAAGTGCCCGTTCAACCAAGGAACAGATGAGAGCAACGAAGAAGAGCCGACAACATGTGAAGTGACAAGGAAACCTGTGACTATGTCTTAGACTTGGAAACTGAGGCTTTCTCTGAAAGGATTTGGCAATCATCATCATAGTAAATGGCAGCTAGTAGAGCCCATTATACCAGAAGTTCCTGAACAGGAGAAAACACATCTTCTCTCTCTCTGTATCTCTTTATCTTTGTTTCCCCAGTATACCATCAGGTTCAATAGATGCGTGCTGAACTGTGCTGAACTTGGCCAATTCAGTACATGCTGTCCTCCTGAAGTGGACATTTCGGAAGTGACCACAACCCAAGAGTACTTCTCAAGAACATTGGTTGCTACCCCCCAACCTTGTTCTTACAAAAATGGATGGGAGACAGGACTGGAAGAAATACTGCTCAGAGTAAAGATAGTCTTTTTTGTTAATTGCCTTTTCTAATTAAGTGCAGGCATACTGGAAGAGGAAGGAAGATACAGGAAATAAGTGACTATGCAGATAATATTAATGAAATAAGAGTGCAATTTCTAAGCCATACCCTACTAACTACATTTCCTTTTGATTAGATTATGTGCTTGGCTAATGAGGAAATACAGCAGACAGCATATCTCTGTGATTTAGCAAGATGTTTCAAAGGATCTCTGAACATTGTGACAATAGCTGAACTTATAGCTGCTGGTTTGCATCAACCTGGAAAGGTGTCTGTGGTGGGCTCATTTATGTCCTGTTGGTACTGACTTGAATGGTGGAGGCAGGCTTATCAGATCTGTGGATAGCATGAAAACAGGAGGCCTTGGAAATGTGGGATGGCAGAATTAAGACATTTAGAAAAGCTCTTGACTTTGGAATGATGATGGCTAAGTCAACTCTTAATGGAGGCATTCTAAGGGATAAATGTAAAGTCTAATAAACCAGCTGGGAAAACAGGATTGGGAGAGGGGGGCGTATCAACAATATCCATAGAAAATACTCAGGGATTTTAGTTGATAGTGAAGTGCCTTTATCATAAGGCTTAAAGCAGCTTAAATTTCAAGGCTCCTCAGTGGTCTGGTCCCCTCCCAAAGTCCTGTACTTAATTGTGTATCAATAATTTTCTTCTTTTTCTTAAAGGGAGCTCCCCCCCCAAAAAAATTATGTTAATTACAGAGCTCCTCAGAGCCTCCCTTCTTCATTGACATTTAATTGTGGATGGTGATGGTCAAAAGTTACTTTTAGACTTATTGAAGATTGTATTGAAAACTATAGAAGTCACTAACTCTCACAATCCACAGAGTTTGGTATCCAGTGTGAGTCATAACGTTTTAGAGAAACTGGACAAAAACAAACTATAATTGCTGGTTCCTTCTCTTTGGCCTCAGCCTCTAAATGCTAGACCTGGGCCCCTTTCTCTGCTCACACATTTCTCCCTTTAGATTATGTCATCTGTTTCTAATGTGCTGATGGCTTCCACATTAACATCTCCAGCCCACTCTTCATTCCCCAAGCTCTGGACCCCTGTATGTAATTGTCTGGTAACAGTGCCAAGACTGAGCTCCTGAATTTCACCCATCTCCACCCCTGTGCCTCCTTCCTACCACTGGACAGTGATGAGAGAATATAAGGAACTTTTAATATCTTGTTTTATGAAGAACACTGAGGAGAACTGAGAATGATAAATCTGGAAGGCGAAAAAATTGGCAGTAAAGGGTGTCTAAGTCTAAGATCTAAGACACTGTCAGGTGGAAAAGGGATCACATTCCTTCCTTGAAGATAGGATGAGACATATAAGGAAAAACTTTCCAACAGAGAGACTGAAAAATGTCCCCAGGAGATGGTGACTTCACCATCCTCAGTTTGCAGGAAGGGATGGATTAGCCAGATGACTGTTCTATCTGTAGGTTCTGGTTTTGTAGTTGATCTCCAATGACTAAGACTCTGCAAGGCTGAAGCTTAAAATGTACCGATAATTCTGTTATTCAGCCCATTTATTTTTAGCTATTCTTGTTTTCTTTTTTTTTTTAAATGTGTCATTTTTGTTTTTGCCAAATTATGTTTCTGGTTTCTCTGGAGTGACTGGTATGTTTCAAGGACTAAGTAAAAGGAACAAAAGTAGACACCAAATGGCCTTTAAGATCCATTAGTTATTGAGTCATTCTGGCCTCAAAACCTTTTCCCAAGGCAACAATAAGGATCAGAGCTCTAAAAAGCTGCTAACCATTGGCCTAGTCCCATGGTTTCCAATCCACTTTGGCTATGGCATCCTTCCTCCAAAGTCCAGAATGCAAAAAAAGATAAAAGCCCAGGTGCTTTGGTTGGAACAAGGGGAAGAAAGTAAATTTAACCCTATGTATTCCCCTTTCCCTGTCTTCCCGCAGCACCCCGATACCACTGACCTAGTCTGTAAGGGAAAATCCTAGAGATCTTTTCATGTGTGTTAAGCAGCAATGTTCACGACACTGTGCCTTATTTAAAGACATTTGGGGTCCAGATGGGTGGGTTGTGATGCCTCCGGATTTAAAATTCCAGCAGTGACAAACCCTTTCCTTTACATATGTCCCCAATTCTATTTTACTGCCAAAAAAGACAAACCCATGACACAGGGGTAGAAACTGACCTGAAACAGGAATGCAGGAGCGGCACCCACGTGCACATAAATAAGCTGAGGGTGCCGGCCTGAACCCAACATGGGGAAGCCAGTCAACGGCCCGCCTGCACGTGGCACTGGGCCCCGGGGCTGGCTCCAGGCCCCGGCAGCCCTCTCTCTTGCCAAGGTGCTGACGGCCTGTGTGACCTCTCAGCTACCAGACAAATCCACAACGTGAACCTGGGGACACAACCCTGCGAAAGATTCTGACGTTGCGGTGCTCACCCACCCATCTCAGGGCAGTGGGCAGAGGGAGACAGTGCCCTGCCGTGGGCTTCTCAATGCCACGAACAAGGTTGTGCCGCGCCTTTCCTAGGTATGGACGCCACAGATACAAGACGATCAAGACACGCAGCCTGAACTCCAGCAGCCCTGGAGGAAGCCAGAGGACAGCTCTGCAGAGACACAGGGCGCAGGCCTCCCTTGTGAGGTGGGAACAGTGGGACCAGCTCTGCGGGTGCCCGAGGCCCTGCCTTGCCGTGGGGAGAGCCTGGGCTATCTGCCTTGGGACCCAGATGACATCACAGCTTCTGAAAGCCGGAGCTTCAAATGCCAAGTAAAATGTTCCTTTTTATTCCGACCCAGTGAGCGGAGAAACACAGTGATGTCATCCCACCAGTCTTTTTACAAAAAGCCTCCAGGTGAGCCTAATGAAGCTGGGCAGTTTATTTACAGCTCTTGCCAGTGATGGAAAGTACACAGAGAGCTCTCTGATTTGCAGGGCCAAGGAAGATTAAATGCAGAAAGACAGATGGCCCTTCCCAACACCCCCGAGACTAAGAGGCCGCCCTCTCAGGAAGTTCTCAGGAAGATGGTTTTAAATAGATGCTGTAACTCCTCCTGTCAGCACGTCCCTCGCCCTCTCCCTGTAGCAGTCTGCTATCAGCTATGGGTAGCCCCAAGCGGCTATGCTGACAGCCCTGAGTTGTTGCTCTAACTAGAAGACAGAGGTGCGTTATTTTGGAAAGAGAAGTTTCCTAACCAGATAAAATTCTCAAGCAGAAATAACCAAATTAAAATATTTGATCTGATTTGACCAAATAATACTATCATCCTGTTAGTTTCAATGCTTCATCATGTATCACCTTGAGTAAGATATACTCGTTAGATGTGTTAATGATCAGGCTTCAGTCCAGCTACTCTAACACTCTTTCTCTTGGGGCATGGACGTGTGCTATGGATGCACCCCATTTTCCTACCTGCCTCCTTTCTTGGGCTACTCAAGCAGCCCAAGCTCAAATACTGGAGCCAGGCATTAAGAGAAATCAGAAATAATTTGACCAGGAGAAGTAGGTTACATGCACTGAAACAAGGCAGTTAAATACTACCCCTAAAGAGATCTTTGGAGTGCTCTTTCAGAAAACAGGCAACCTGGGCTTTCTTGTGGACTCTGTCATTCCGAGTTCCTCCATCATCTCTGCCATCTGTAAAATGATGACTGTTCCAACCCCTGCCTCCATCGGGCAATCAGAATGGTTCCAATTAATTATATGGAT
>NW_011494901.1:4358258-4373271 GCF_000754665.1 Bison bison bison
ATGGATGAGTGCTCTAAATTCCTCTGGTGATGAGCCACAGGACCCTGTACCACGTGGTTTTGCTTATTTCAAAGGAGTACCCCATCCCCTCCTCCTATCTCCCGTGAATGCTTTCAAAGATCAGCCTAAGGCGACAGCAATAACCAAGCAACTGTAAAGCGAGGATACTCCCAGACAGGAGCCTACCTCTTGATCGGTGAAAATCTCTATGAAGTTCTGGAAAGAGAAAGAGCCGGACTGGAGAATGAGCTCTCCGGTGTTCTCAAAGCACTGCCCCGTCAGCACGAGCAGCTTGTGTCGGGCGGCATCCGTGATCATTAAGCGCACCTGAAACAAAGCAGGGGAGCGCTGAGCTGTGCTGGGCACCGGCCTCCCACCCGCAGGACCGGGCTGGCCCTTGGAGCGCTTCAGGTTCCTAACCAACAAGAATCTCTCACTTCCCGGTCTTCACACTGCCCCGGGGTGTTGGACAGAGCCAGCGCCTGCGATCACCAGCTGCCCACGAATGCCCTTTTCCAAGTCTGGCTACAACTGAGACAGTAGCAGTAGCTGACTTTCTCCCCTCGGTTTCCGTGTCTTTTCAAAGCAGTCTCCACAGCTGGCAATCGTTGGTTGCACAGTTGTGCCTGCTGGCAGCGTGCAATCTGTGAGACACGACACTTCACAGGCTGACTCACCAAGTACAGGGCAGGTCCCCCAACTGCTGCCTCAGGAATCAGAGGGCTCCAAGGAAGGCCCAAAGGCAGCCCCTCCCACCCAGGACCCCTTTCCTGCCAAGCCGAACACCAGACACTCAGCTCCAAAAGCGGTCTCCACTGGCATCAGGAAGGTGCCTGACACTGAACTTGAACATAGACAAAAGGCCACCCTGATTGGGAATCTTTAAACAGACTTGTGAACCATTTGCACAAAAGGACTCTCTGTTCTTTTAAATGGCAGGGAGCCAGCCTGTCCTTCAGCAGAACCACTGCTCCAAGCACCAAGGTTATACGTTCTAAGCCCAACTCAGTTCAGCACAAAGTGACTGGCAGGCATCATGCAAGGCACTACGGGAGGGATGGAAAGTAAACAGGACGTGACCCACTGTCCCCACGAACCCCACAGTCCAAGGAACCGCACATGTACCAAAGTCATCGTTCCAGCCCCATCTGCTCCACAGGTGAACCTGGGCTCTGCAAAGAAATGCCTTATTTTTTCCTTCTCCATTTCTCACAGGCGATGTGCCTGTACATACATTCAGCCTCCAGCTTTTTTCCAAGTTTTATCTACTTTCTGATTCTAATAGCCAGGGAGACCACGAGAGCATCATTTGCCTCAATCTTGTACCTTCATGGATTGTCAAAGAGGTCCTGCTCAACCAGAGAAGATGACATGGGATCAAAGCAGGCTATGTGACAACAGCCAAAAGGGCAAACAACCCAAATGTCCATCAACTGATGCATGGATAAATAAACGTGGTGTACCCATACACTGGAATAGTATTCTGTCATAAAAAGGAAGGAGGTACTGATACAGTCTACACATGGATGACTCTGGAAAATACTATGTTAATTAAGTAAACCCAACACAAAAGGCCACAGATCGTATGATTCCATTATCTGAAATATTCAGAACAGGAAAATCCATAGAGGTAAAAAGCAGATTAATGGTTGCCAGAGGTTATGGGGGGCTGGTGACTGCTAATGGGCTTGGGATTTTGGGGGGTGATGGATATGTTCAGGAATTAGATGTTGATGACAGTTCCACAATATTATGACTATACTAAACTCCAATGAACTGCATACTTTAAAAGGATGGATTTTATGGGTGTGAACTGTATCTCAATGTAAAAAAAAGAAAACAATCTACAGTCACAGAGATGCTCAGTGTGGGCAGAAGAAAGGCCGTGGATAGTGGAGGTGCCTGGGTCTGCGGCTGTTCTGACACCCAAGAAGCAGTTCAACTTCAAAGGTGCCAAACTGCAGGCAAGGCCCTGGGAATGGAGATGCATCACTTCCTCTGGGCCAGGGGACCTAAGATTCTCGGTGTTAGCCTACTGACCTTACAGTAGGCTCTGAAATACCCAGTTATGCTCTCTGGCAAAAGTTTTATATGGTGGTAATAAAAACAAGAAGAACGGCCAGCATTGATGTTTTGGTTGCCATGTGCCATGCCATGTTCTAATCACACAACACTTCTGGACACATCACTAAATGCAAGCGCTATTATCATCTCCATTTCACAAAGGCAGAACAGAGACAAAGAGATGGTCAATAACTTGCCTGTGGCTACTTGCTAGTGGGTGGCAGAACCCAGGCAGTCTGGCGGCAGAGCCCATATTCCTGACCGCTGTGCTATCCTGCATTTCAACCGTGACCAGGGGGTGGGCAGGATGTGCTGAGAAAGCTTGTGTCTGAGAAGCCTTTTCTCTCCACATTTGGGTCACAGCCGTATCAGCCTGAAGGCTTGCGTCTAATCAGCCTGCGACATCCCAGCCAGACTCCGTACCAGCAGCACACCCTCTGGGTACCCCCAGCATTCCACACCCCTCACCTCTACAGAACCCTACGGTCTGGCCAGCGTCCTCCACTCTGTCCTGATCGAAAGGGGCAGTCTCAGGTGGTGCTGATGCAGAGAACCAGCCTTTGGCCAGGGACACAGACGCATCCCTGGACCCAGCACTTGCTTCCCCCCGCCTTGTCCCTCTTCACCAACTGCCCCATCCCCTCTCATCAGCTGGGGCTCTGTCCACTGTGTGAGGCTCCACAGATCCACATGCTTACCTCAGTGCTGACGGCTTCATCTGAGGGGTTGATCAGGACCACTGTTTCTAAAACGTCACTTCGGTGATGAAGGATCTTTTGTCCTGCAGGCACAGAAACACAGACAAAAGAAGAGACCTTTAGCTTTTTCCGGATTAAAACCACCCCGCCTGCCTCTGGGACAGCAGAGGCATTGCCGCTCAGGGCACCAGGATTCTCCGCTGTCCTGGGAAACACAATGGGTGTTGCTAAACAAGAGCGTAGGCCCGGCAGGCTCCTCCCGAGCTGGGTCTGTGTGGTCTGAGGCTCCGCCGGCTCTCACAACCCTCTAGTTGTCAGGCTTGATCGCCAGGCTGCCTGTGTGTGAAGGGCGGGTTTCATCTGAGACAAGGGGTGGATGCCAGGAAAACTCAACGGGGCTCTCCACATCCCCTTTCTCATGGTAATTGGGGATGTTTCTCCATATCAGCCTTTCTTCTGGTGAGAACAGTGCTGAGATTAATTAGGAGCCTTACTGTGAAATGAATGACATCCAGAAACCCAAGCTAACAATTAGCCCAACAAGCAGAATGGCTGTCTGAGGCGAGTTATAGACTGCTGCAGTATTTATTCATTAATTCACTCCTAGAAAACTACAGGAACTGTGAGCAAATAAAGATGGAAGAACAACTCTCCCTCGGGACAGGGTGGACAAAAAAAAAAGCAAAGTGGATGGAGAACATGAGACCAAGGTGATGGGAGAATGAAGGAGCCTGTCTAAGAAGGGCTGAAATCCTTGCAGGACTTTTGGCTCCACATCCCTGGCTCCCCACACCTGAAAGGTGTTAGGAACAGCACGTGGCTGAAACCCCTTCCAGCAGGGGTGGTCTGGGACCTACGGATGACCTCCTACAAGCCTGTCCTTCCTCAGACAATGAGATGAAAGGGACCAGGCAGATGTGTGGTCAGGGTGGCTGATACACGCACCGCCAGTGGGGGACGGAGCAGAAGGGTGTCCCTCAGCCAGCCAGCTGGGAGACGTGGCTGGGGGCAGACGAGGGAGGACAGCGAAACTCTGGTGGCAGGAGGAGACGGGGTGGAGTCTGAGGGAGACACGCCAGAGGACAGAATGACCGAAAAGCAGCTGCTTTCCAGGAAAACATCAACCGTTCCTCAAAAAGCTAACACAGAATCTCTACATGGCCTAACAGTTCCATTTTTTGGTGGATTGAAGTATTAGGTTGGCCAAAAAGTTTGTTTGGATTTTTCTGTACCACCTTATGGGAAATCCCAAATGAACTTTTTGGCCAATCCAATAAGAACTTGAAAAGGTACTTGTATATCGATGTTCATTGCAGCATTATTCAAGATAGCCAAAAGGTGGGGCCAACCCAAGTGTCCACCAGTGGACGACTGGATAAGCAAACAAATTATGGTCTCTCCATTCAATGGAGTATAACTCGGCCATAAAAAGGAATGAAGTTCTGATCGTTGAACCAACATGAACCTTGAAAACATGCCAAGTGAAATTCAGTAAAGGACAAAAAACTATATGATTCCATTTACATGAACTACCTAGAACAGGCTAATTCACAGTCAGAGAGCAAATCAGAGATTCCCAGAGGCGGAGGAGATGGGGGATGTGGAGTTACTGCTTCTTGGGTACAAGTGTCTCTTTGGAGTGATGAAAAAGTTTGGGGAATAGCAATGATGTTGCATAACACTATGAATGTAACTAATGCCGTCTAGAAATGGTTAAAATGACAAATTTTATATTTTTTGTATATTTTTACCATTCTTAAAAAATAATGCAGTGTATCAAAACCATTGAAGAGCACACTTTAAAGGGGTGAATTGTATGGTGTATGAATTTAATCTCAACAAAGAGGTTAAGAAAAACAGCAGCTTTAGTTAGGGCTTTTTTGCTTTATATCATCAAGTACCAGAAGTACAACAGAAACAGAACATGTTGAAATACTTAGCACCATCACACTGACAAGTCCATCCTCTTCCATGGTCTTACCGTTGCTAACAGCTAATATTTACCAATGAACCCCACATTACAAATGGAAGCCCAAACTAAACAATAATGGTGTCAGGCACTGTCTCAAGCACTTCACAAGTACAAACTCATTTAGTCCGCAGACGAGCTCTGTGATATAGGTACCACGCTTATCTCCTTGTACTGTTGAGGACGATGAAGCCTACAGAACTAGCCCCAAGTCACAGAACTAAGACGTGGTCAAGCCAAGCCCTGCACGCAGGCTACTGAGTCCACCTGGAAGTCCGCCTTTTGGAAGAACAGACATGGCACAGACACTGAATGCCAGGGGAGAGACTGGCACTCAATGCCAAGTGGAAAATCCAGAGGAATAAAATCAGATGTGCTGAAAGAAGTAAGCGTTCAAAAAGCATTAGGAGAAGAACACTGGCAAAAAGAAGGGGGGAAAGGGTGAAGACAGAGCACCCACAAAAAAGGGTAAAGTTAAGGCAAAGTATATGATGCTTCACTCCAAACGCATGAACATGAAGAAACAATGTCACACAGTTTGAACAGGTGAAGGACTGAGCCTCGAGAAAAATAATTCAATTAAGCCATGGGAAAGAACATTTGTTTATCACGAAAGCTCAAGTCTGTAATTTTCTGGACATGGCTTTCTGGCTTAGTTGTTTTTGCTTTTGACAAGCATGTGCATTTCAAGCTAAAGCAAAAGAACATCAAACTGAATAAACAAATCATAAAATAACCAGAAAAATATAAAAACCCCTCCCTTTTCCAGGTCCTTCCATCAGTGGCCTCCTTGAAACAAAGACTTCAGGAGCTTCAGGGACACTTAAGTGGAGATAAAACTAGGCAAAAACTTAAGACTAAGGAGAAGTGAGTGTTCATCTCCTTGATCTGACTTTTTGACTCTTCTGTACCCAAAGCCTCAGAAAGCATGTTACCAGGGTAGGACAGTGGTCATGGCTATGTTCTGCAGGAGCCCATAAAAGCAGATTGAGCAAGGCACCCAGAAGCAGCTCCCCCTGCAGAGCTCCTCTCTCTCCTAAGCGATCTACACAATACCCAGACCCTGCAGAGCACACCCTTCCCAGGGCAAGTCTAGGCACAGCCCAGCGCCACCCCCTCCCGCCATGAAGACCTGATGCTGAGCTCCCCGGAAGCAGGTTCTTACCATCCTCAAGATGCTCCTCTCCTCTTTGGCTTCATCACTTGCAAACAAAACAAATGCCATGTGACAGCTGCCATTTACCTCTACTTGGTCCAAGTCAGTTTGGGGGCCTGTTAGCTCAGGAATTCAACCAAGGAAGGTTTTTCTGCCCATCTTTGGAAATACTGACAGCAGTGACACAGACACGCACCAAGATGCCATGGCTGCTTCTTCAACAAAAGCCTTTTTATAGGATCAGATTTGAACGAAGGAGGGGATTTAGAGAGAGAAAGCTTCGAGCTCTCGTCACGGCCAACTGTTGGCCAGATTCTCGCCCCAGACGACCGGTGACATCACCAGGGGCCGGGCCTTCCTGGCATCTGGTGAACCCCGGGCCCGCGCCACACCCCCACCCCATGCCAGCTCTCCTGGCGGCAGGCGGCTCTGGGCTCAGGCTGCTGGGCCGCTCACAAAGTTGCATATTTGGGGAGTGTTTCACCCTGGGAAACAGGCCAGGCATTCTGAAGGAGAGGCCACCACCCTCGCCTGCAAAGGTCTCATTCAGCTGCTTCAGAAAAGAAGTTCCCAGGAAAGAGAGACAGCAGGGTGGCAGCCTCTTTCAGCCCCCAGAGCCGGCATTCTCCAGAAGCAGCTCACAGGGGGACCGTCAGGGGCCCAGATGGATAGTTAGGTCTCCTCAGCCCTCGTCTCGGGGAAGCAAAAGCAGGGGTTGGAGATGGACCGATGGGGTCACTTATTACTGTGATAAGACAGTCTTTGAGGGCTTCCCTACGAAACTCAGGGCAATTGTGAAGGCTCCGTCTGGGCGGCAGGGAGGGGCTGTTGTGCGACAAAAAGGGGTCTGCTCCACCTTGGAACCAAAAGAGGAAGGCCCAGGGACCCCGGAAGCTGCAGGGCCCTCACACACAATGAGACTTTTGTCTGTGTGCTCCCAAAGGCTCTGCTTAAGCTCAGTAGGCCTGTATGTTTCAGCGATTGTTGGGCCTTTTTTAAATTACTGATTCTGACTGATTATGTCTTTTAAGGATGGGCTGCTTCAGTGGTTTGCATTTGACTATATCCAGGTGATGCTGAAATCTTTGAAAGCAAAATGTCATTTTCTAGATATATAATTTTTAGGATGCTTATAGGGTCTCGTCTCCACAGAACTAATACTCATCTAAAGACACATACACACACACACACACACACACACACACAGGCTCTCTCCTGGTTTCAGAAAGGGCCGACTATGGCTAAATTTAAAAACACACGCACCATCTATCGAGGCACAGCCATTACCAAGCCCCATAAAACCCGAGAGCCCTTTCACCTGCACACAGCTGGCCCTTCTCACTCACACACCTCGAATGTCGGCCCCAAAACAGCGGCCTAGGAGGCTGCAGCATCCCTGATGCCAGAGCAACGCCAGCGACAGTCTCAGCAGCTGCTTAATGAAACAGCCGAGCACAAAGGATGGAGTGCCGGCTGAGCTGCAGGAGCTCTGGGGGGGAGCCCTTGTCAAAATAACAACTTGCAATGCTAAAACCTCTCAAACTGTCTTTAAGAGCATGACAACTGCATGTCTTGAGGATGAATATGTAATTTCCACTTCCATTAATGCTCACAATGCAGAACCTTATCCCGACAACTTGGCTTTTCCTAAAAAATGAACAATTGCGAACATAACCAAGAAATGGGTGTGAAGAATCAAGACTGCTTCCATACCCTTTCAGTATGGAGTGGGTGACGAGGAGGGCCCTGCATCCCCGATACAGGTGGGCCAGTGATGGGGACAGGAGGAGAAGAGGCCTCGGCTCACAAGCCCTGCCATTTCCACCTGCAAGTCCTCCAGCTCCTGGCCCTGGGAAAAACCAGAATGGACTCTTGGGTTACTGGTACCGGCACTTCTGCAAGGCCATGAGAAATGATGCCTACCTATCACAGGGGTGCCCATGGGAGGACTCAAGCATTTTGCCCTTTGGGTGCTGGTGCCTTGTCCACTGAAGTGATAGGAGCAGACACCCTGCTCCCCTCTTGAGGGACCAA
Organism: Bison bison bison; assembly: GCF_000754665.1. NCBI lineage: Eukaryota > Metazoa > Chordata > Mammalia > Artiodactyla > Bovidae > Bison > Bison bison. Next base: position 4,366,180 of record NW_011494901.1, read on the forward strand.
ACATTCGAGGTCTCCTGACTTGCCCATGGCCTCACAGACAGTACAGGAGAGCAGGCCTGGGACCCGTGTCACACGCTGTGCTGCCTCACGGCCAAGGCTGGACACAATCCTCTTCTCCCTCTCTTCCCAATCCACCTCGTCCAAAATAAAGGTTTTCAAGTCATGATGCCAAGACTCTGGTTTGTGAGCAGTAAACAGGGAGCCTGGGTCAGCCCCTGGCCAGCCAGCGCCTGCCCACTAGCCCTGCGGAGGGCACGCTGGCTCCCACACACACAGCCCCCGGCCAATCCCCTCTTTGTTTCCTCTGAACAATCGGAGCCCAGTTCTCTCCCACCTTCTCCCTGATATTCCTGGAAATGGCCTTTCTTTTCTGTTGGAAATAAATTTGGTTTGTTTCTGCATTTGTTTCTGCTCTGATATATGCTCCTGAGTGTCGTGTCCCTCTCTAGATTTTCAGTGTCTTTTTAAGGGAATAAGAACTCCAATTCCATTATAAATGAGAGTTCAGGAGACTTCATAAATATCATTGCTCGGGAGCTTTCTTTTTCAGAACCTTAGATATCTTTTACATTACAGAGAATTCAGTTATTACAGAATGTGAGTCTGTTCCCGTTTTTCTCCACATTTCCTGGACTGAACTGGTTTTCTTTTTTGTTGTCATTTGGTTTTTCTTAAGTCTGCTGGTCCTTCCACCCCACAGTTCTCTTGGGCTCTCTGCCATCTTCTGTTGTATGCTTCTCTGTCCTTTAGATGCCCAAAGCAACAACAGAGAAGCAAACCACCCAAACTGCCCAGACTTCCGAGGCTCTCACACCCCAAATGTGTTCACCACACACAGATGTGTACACCCCTGCTCCTGGGGACAAGGGGAGCCTTCGTTTGCATTTCCACCATCCTGTCCCAGCTGCTCACGCCAGGAGTACAGCTTGTGGGGAAACGGGTGCCAGGGACCACAGGTCCGATTCCTTTTGCAGGGTTCTCAGGCACCCTTTTTCCAAATTCCCCCTTCGACGCTTTCTCCTACCCAGTCCCATTCTTCTTGGTAATCTTCCCTTTCCCCACTCCCTTTTCTAAAAGGTCTCAAGCCAGAGAGATGAGAATCCTGGCTATCAAGGCTTAGAAGTGGAAGAAAGTGGAACAAAGGCAATGTCTACTTTTTCTTTTTCTCTACTTTATGCTCCAGCTAAAAGAAGTAAACTAAATCTTAGGAGATAGTGTTGATGAAAAGCCACTAGAATATTGTAAAGTAATGAGCCTCCAATTAAAATAATAAAAAAAAAAGTTTAAAAAAGAGAGTTGGTGTTGATGAAAGTCTGCTGGCTTCCTGGAAAACATCCACAGAGAAAACAGGAGTGCCCAATATTGCCACCAGCTGAGGGTGATAAGATAACCTGAAGGTTGTTTCTTCACAATGTAGAGATGCTACAGATTTAAAAAAAAAAAAAAAAAAAAGCACACCTTGTAAAGGGCAATGCAGTAACCCGTTCGGGCGCAAACTCCAGAGATCAACATCTGCCTAACATTCTACCATTTGCGAAGTGCTTTCCTTCATGTTTGCACATTTAAACCTTGAGGAAGATGTTCCAAGTCTATGGACCCAATTCTCTGGGCTACCAGAGAAGGCAATGGCACCTCACTCCAGTATTCTTGCCTGGAAAATCCCATGGACGGAGGAGCCTGGTAGGCTACAGTCCACGGGGTCACAAAGAGTTGGACACGACTGAGGGACTTCACTTTCACTTTTCACTTTCATGCATTGGAGAAGGAAATGGCAACCCTCTCCAGTGTTCTTGCCTGGAGAATCCCAGGGACAGAGGAACCTGATGGGCTGCCGTCTATGGGGTCGCACAGAGTCAGACACGACTGACGTGACTTAGCAGCAGCAGCAGCAGCAGCAGCTCTGGGCTATAACAAGGTAGGAGGTTTGAGTGCCCTGTTCTCAACAAAACCTGCTGCATATGCTCCTCATGCATGAGACAGGAGTCCCTTCTGCCTCTAAGATGCAAGGCTGTGTGCTGTGCTTAGTTGCTCAGTCGTGTCTGACTCTTTGTGGCCCCAGGGACTGTAGCCCGCCAGGCTCCTCTGTCCATGGGGATTCTCCAGGCAAGAATACTGGAGTGGGTTGCCATGCCCTCCTCCAGGGGATCTTCCCAACCCAGGGATCAAACCCAGGTCTCCCACATTGCAGGCAGATTCTTTACCATCTGAGCCACCAGGAAGATGCAAAGAGTCAAGGAGAAAACCTCCTACTCATGAGCCTTGAGAACTTGCCAGTCCTGTGGTAGAAGGAATCAAAATGTCCTCTTCTCACAGAATGGGGGGGACTGAAGGAGTCCTGGTGATGTTCTACCTACTCCTCCCTCTAGGGGAGAGAAAGCTGAGCCTCAGCCCCGCAGCCGACTATCATAGGTGACTGATGTGTTCGTACAGCTGCCAAAGGCAATTCCTCTGCATACTGCAGACAGTTGTTCTAGCTGTTGTGTGAGGTAGATGCTAAAAAACACTCCCTTTCACTGTGATGCACTCCATGGCTTATAAAATCTTTTTATTTGACTTATCTCAGAGCATCACAAAGGTCAGTTCATTCGCTCAGTCGTGTCTGATGCTTTGCAACCCCCAATCACAAAGATCAACTGTTATAATTATTCCTTTTCTTACAGATTAGGAAATTGAAGCTGATGAAGTAAGTTGTTTCATAAGAGTTAGCTGTCATATCCAGCATCATAGAGATAAAATAAGCTGTTGAACGAGGCTTTCAGTCTGGCCTGTCTGATCCTGATCCCCACTCCCGTCACTGCTTCCCAGTGCTTTCGAGATTTTTCTGGGGGGTTACAAGGTCTGAAACCTTGCTGTTTAAAAATAAGGTTTATCTAAGATACATTTTCCTTTGTATATTGTAGAATACTCTCAGAACTTTAGATCTAGGTTTGGGAATTATTTTTGTATTCAGGGATACCTGTCATGTGCCAGGTACCCCACCAAGAATTAGGTTCAACCGTAAGATAGTTAATATCAGCTACTTCTTAACTAAATGACACTTTTCTACGGTTCAACAATTAGACCTCACTTTCTTGAGGTCAGAGGAGGTTTTGGAGAATGTTTTTTAATCTCACTGGTTCTTTTCTTTCCTTTGTAAGAGATGTTCTATTCCCTGTTTAAGACAACGTGAATTACTTAGAGAACATACCTTTCTAAAGTTTAATTTGGGCAAATTAGTGCTAACTCCATAAACTAGCATTGAGATTAAAACATGGATGAGACCTGCCCTGAAGGGAAAAGAGTTTAATGGGGAGACTTTGAGTTTTGACAGTGTCTAATTTGGGAAATGCAAGTCAGGAGAAGTGTCTGATACACAGCAGGAGCTCTATCAATATTTGATAAAGGAATGAATAATAAAAATGGCTAAGATATACTGAATACCCGCCCTGGGTCCAGGCCTGACCTAAGTTATTTATGTGCCGTTATGGCACTTAATCTGCACCTGAACCCTAGGAGGAAATCATTACTCCCATTTTACAGATGAGAAAAACGAGGCACAAGGCATTTATGCAATAGCCCAAGGGAGTATTAATGAAGGATGGGAACCTGGGTAGTTAGTGTCCAGAGCCCAGGGTCTTAGTCAAAAAAGCCATTTTAAGAGTCAGGAGGGAAGACGGAAGACACTGAGTTAGATTTGAGGTATGCTGAGTTTGAGGTCCGGAGAAGGCAATGGCACCCCACTCCAGTACTCTTGCCTGGAAAATCCCATGGACGGAGGAGCCTGGTAGGCTGCAGTCCATGCTAAGGGTCGGACACGACTCCGCGACTTCACTTTCACTTTTCACTTTCATGCATTGGAGAAGGAAATGGCAACTCACTCCAGTGTTCTTGCCTGGAGAATCCCAGGGACAGGGGAGCCTGGTGGGCTGCCATCTATGGGGTCGCACAGAGTCGGACACGACTGAAGTGACTTAGCAGCAGAGTTTGAGGTCTCTCCCATGGGTGGCTCTGTCCAATGGAGAGCAGAAATATGGATCTGATGCTAAAGCCATAGGTGGGGTCAGAAGCACAGATCTGGGAGGCATCAGTATATTTTAAGTGATGCTCTGGAAGAACACAGAACGAGCCTTTTTCTGAAAGTGGTCCTGGGAAATGTCACTATTTAAAGAGCAGGTAAAATCAGGAAAGAGCTGGTGAAGGTGATGGAGAAAAGCCCCTGATGGGACCTGTAACTGCAGTGCTGTCCTGATTTGCAAACTCCAACCACCCCACACCAAAGATGTTAATCCAGTAGTAACTAACACCTGTTTTACAAATTCAACCCAAACACACTACGTATCCACTGCCGTGATACTCGGCCTAGTCTGTGGGCGTGGCTTTATTTTCTGTCTGGGGGACATCTGCCTGTAGGCTGACAGCTCTTAGAATCTAACATTCCTCACAGTCGGCTGAGACGCTTAATAAAAGGCAGGTTTGCAGGGCCCACACAGGCAGTCTGATGCAGGAAACATGGGTGGAGCCTGGGACTCTAATGCAATCTCTCAGGTGATCTGACGGTTGGTTATGTGGTCCCTTGAGAAACAGACAGTGCAGATGCTGAATATGCTATTGATCAATAACAATGTAAGTGATCTTATGTTAAATCATCCTCACATTGTTTTTATGTATTACTATCCTAAGGTCTGAAAAGACACTAGAATTATTTCTCTTGGGAGTCAATGTGATCATTAAAGGTTCAAATAACTTTTCCCATGAAGAATTGATTCTCAGAATCATTTGACAGTTTTATCTAGCATTTAATTTGCCATCAAACTCCTGCCATTGATCAGATCCAGGGAAATGGTTGACCTTTCACCCTCTTCTGTTACTGTTCAGAACCAGATCATCACAGGACTCAACCTCAAAGCCAGCTGCCTTAAAAATGAAAATCAAATCAGTCCTTTGGGTTATTGGCTATTGAAAAGGAAACAGAAGAAGAAAAATACAAGTAGCTGAGACAACCACAGCTACTACCTAATAATCAGTAATCCCTTGGAAGCTCTTAACCATACACCAGAGAGAAACAGCGCGAGCTGAACGTTTCCCAGCAACATCCCAAGGGGCAACGTCTGCAGTGGCAGAGTCAGGCTGGGGACAGCAACCAGCTTGGTGATCAGCCAGGAAGGGACTTCCGAGGCCCTGACCTGGACGTATGAGGCTCAAGGGACCTAAGATCTGGTCTTAGCTGAAGTGGTGCCTCGGCTGCCACCATGTGTTATGGGAAGGCGGGTACGCTGGTCGCGTGTTGCAGCTGCTATGAGCAAAGCTGGTCATATCTGTTAGGGGTATGAAGACAGCCCAGCCCAAGGGAGCTGTAATTTTGTTGTGTTAGTTCCGTTTATGTATACACTGACTGCCTCACTCAGAAGCTGCCCAGGGAGAAGCACACTCCTGACTGACCTGTGTCTTCCCTCTCCTGGGGCTGAAGGGTGGTGCTCAGCATGCCAGGACCAGAGCTCTGTGGCCTCTCTGCCTTCCTGTTCTCTGCTCTCAGTTACGTGCCGCGTCTGCTGAGCCAGGACATGGAAGGTTCACACAGAGCCTGGCCCTCAGCCTCTCTCCCTCAGATGCTCTGCTCACACGTCACTGGCTCCAGAGCACACTCTTTCCACTTGCAAAGGTCTTTAAACCCGTGGATCCCAGCCAGGCTTTCATGACCTCTGCTGCACCTTGATCCCTTACCATGCTCTGCCAAATGGCCCCAGACCAACACCCTGGCTCACATGTGTCTCCCCTTAGTTTGTTCCTCGTCTCGTTCTAAGTGAGAGAGAGGCAAGTCTTCCCAGACCCCTCCCATGTTATTCCTTCTACTCTAGTGCGGAGAAGAATGTCAGAAGTTGCTTGTGTCTGTATTTTTCACAAGTGCACTCAATTTTGCCTCAGGTCTTTCAACCACCCTCTCGTGATTCCTTAAATAATTAAAACAGGGGATCACTGGGAAGATTTCACCTTGATTCTCTACTCATCTACTAAGTCTTCACAAGGTCACCATCAACGGGATACCACAGCATGTCCCCAAACCACACCTGACCTTCTGGGAGAGACTGAAGGTGAATGACTACATCCGTGGACTTAGAAAAATTTAACGTAGGAAACAAGGAGTAAATTCAGGGCCACATTAAATATTTACTTAGCAGAGATTTGTTTTTGACATGACTCAATTAAATCTGGCTAAGGGGCATTTTCGAGGCATTGTTAAAAGTGTATTCTGAGCCAGTGGAGGCAGCTCTCCTGAAAAATAGCCCAAACCTTATAAAGCAGAAGTGACTCCAACAGGTAGTCAGTCAAGCACTTCTACCCTCTTCGATCGTCTTGTAAGAAAGACTGAAATTCCAGTTTAGAATAAGTTCAAAGAGGAAGTCAGGTAAACTGGGGACTTTGAGAAAACTTGCTCTTAAGAAAATCTCCAGATTTTAATTTTGGTGAGAAGTAACAGGTTCTCATAAGAAAATTAGCATGCATAAAAATCACCTTCTACATGCCTATCTTGTATTATTCTCTACTGGTTAATTTCAATGTATTTATACACATGGAATATATGTAATTTCCACGTGTACACTAAGCAAAGTTCTTAGAGTGCACTACTCTCTGTCCTTTCACAGAAATACTGTAAGTTGGGAGTATGTTTTGGCTCTAGTGACCCTAGTCAAAACATACTCCCTGGTGGCTCAGACGGTAAAGCTTCTGCCTGCAATGAAGGAGACTCGGGTTCAATCCCTGGGTTGGGAAGCTCTCCTGGAGAAGGCAATGGCACCCCACTCCAGTACTCTTGCCTGGAAAATCCCATGGATGGAGGAGCCTGGTAGGCTACAGTCCATGGGGTCGCAAAGAGTCGGACAAGACTGAGTGACTTCACTTTCACCCTAGTGAAAAGTCCCAACAAGTAAGCTAGCTCTTGGAGAAGGGACAGAACTGGGCTCCCCAGAACATCCTCTGCTGGACCTCCAGCGTATAACTGAAAGAAAGAAAGCTCAGATCCTGCTCCAGAAAACAACACACTGAACGCCTTTGTTTTGGAGTAGAGACTGTCCCTGGAGAAGCTAGAAAGGTGAGACGGGCACACGACGGTTGCAG